>NC_088382.1:136842500-137142500 GCF_037993035.2 Macaca fascicularis
ACTACAAAACACTGCTGAAAGAAATCATCAATGACACAAACAAATGCAAACACATCCCATGCTCATGGATGGGTAGAATCAAAATTGTGAAAATGACCATACTGCCAAAAACAGTCTATAAATTCAATGCAATTCCCATCAAAATACCGTCATCATTCTTCACAGAACTAGAAAAAAAAAATACTAAAATTCATATGGAACCAACACATAGCCAAAGCCTGACTAAGCAAAAAGAACAAATCTGAAGGCATCACATTAACTGACTTCAAACCATACTACGAGGCTGTTGTTACCAGAAGAGCATGGTACTGATATAAAAGTAAGCAGGTATACCAATGGAACAGAATAGAAAACCCTGAAATAAAGCCAAATACTTAGAGCCAAATGGTCTTCGACAAAGCAAACAAAAACATAAAGTGAGGAAAGGATGCCCTGTTCAACAAATGGTGCTGGGATAATTGGCAAGCCACATGTAGAAGAATGAAGCTGGATCCTCATCTCTCACCTTATGCACAAATCAACTAAAGATGAATCAAATACTTAAATCTAAGACCTGAAACTATAAAAATTCTATAAGATAACATTGGAAACACTCTTCTAGACATTAGCTTAGGCAAAGAGTACATGACCAAGAACCCAAAAGCAAATGCAACAAAAACAAAAACAAAACAAAAACAGATGGGACCTAATTAAACAGAAAACCTTCTGCACAGCAGAGGAAATAAACAGCAGAGTAAAAAGACAACCTATAGAGTGGGAGAAAATATTCACAAACTATGCATCTGACAAGGGACTAATATCCAGAATCTACAAGGAACTCATACAAATCAGCAAGAAAAAACAATCCCATCAAAAAGTGGGCAAAGGACATGAACAGACAGTTCTCAAAAGAAGGTATACAAATGGCCAATCAGCATATGAAAAAATACTTAACATCACTAATTATCAGGGAAATGTAAATTAAAACCACAATGAGATACCACCTTACTCCTGCAAGAATAACCATAATTAAAAAATTGAAAAATAACAGATGATGGTATAGATATGATGAAAAGGGAACACTTTTACATGGCTGAGGGGAATTTGAACTGGTACAACCACTACGGGAAACAGTATGGAGATTCAAAATAGAACTACTATTTGATCCAGCAATCGCATATATATATAGCATTCCTGTATGTATCATGGAATACTACACAACCATAAAAATGAATGAAATAATGGCATTCACAGCAACCTGAATGGAGTTGGAGACCATTATTCTAAGTGAAATAACTCAAGAATGGAAAACCAAGCACCATATATGCTCACTTATAAGTGGGAGCTAAGCTATGAGGATGCAAAGGCATAAGAATGATATAATGGACTTTGAGGACTTGTGGGGAAGGGTGGAAGTGGTGTGAGGGATAAAAGACTACACATTGGGCACAGTGTACACTGCTCACTGTTCAGATGATAGGTGCACCAAAATCTCAGAATCACTAAAGAACTTTTCCATGCAACCAAACACCACCTTCTCCCCCAAAACTATTGACATGAAAAGAAAAAGCCTAAACAACAACAAAATATTCTCTCTCTCTCTTTTTTTTTTTTTTTTTGAGATGGAATCTCACTCTGTCACACAGGCTAGAGTGTCATTGTGCAATCTCGGCTTACTGCAACCTCCACCTCCTGGGTTCAAGTGATTCTCCTGCCTCAGCCTCCTGAGTAGCTGGGATTACAGTTTTGCACCACCATGCCCATCTAATTTTTGTATTTTTAGTAGAGGCAGGGTTTCACCATGTTGGTCAGGCTGGTCTCGAACTCCTGATTTCGTGATCCACCTGCCTTGGCCTCCCAAAGTGCTGGGATAACAAGCATAAGCCACCACACCTGGCTCTTCATGTATTTTTGAGGGCATAATTCAATCCACAGTAGAAGGCATCAAGAAGGAGGAACTTGTAAACAGTGTAATATTCCATTAAAAGGGCAAGTATATAAGGACTGGGAAATGTCTGTTGTGTTTGGTAACAGTGGGGCCATTAGGACTTTAAGAAAACTGATTTGAATGGAGTAGGTTACTACTGGGGCACCGAGAACACTGTGACAGTCTGTACTTGGCAGAGCTCAATCTAATGAAGAAACCAAGCAAAGAGTTAGCGAAAGGCATCACACTTTGCATTTGAGGGTCATAGAAAGCTTCCTGGAAGAGGCGACAATGGAAATAGGTTTTAAAGCAAAAATAAGTCATTCAAAAGGGAGGGGGAAGCGTACCAACCTAGAAGAACAGGGTGGTCAAAGGCAAAAAGGATGGAGAACCCGGGCATGGTGGCTCACACCTGTAATTCTAGCACTTTGGGAGGCCAAGGCAGGCAGATTGCTTGAATTCAAGAGTTCAAGACCAGCCAAGCCAAAATGGTAAAACCCTGTCTCTACAAAAAATACAAAAACTAGCCAGGGGTGATGGCACACACCTGTGAACCCAGGTACTCTGGAGGCTGAGGTAAGAGAATGACTTGAGCTCAGCAGGAATAGGTTGTAATGAGCCGAGATTGCACCCCTGCACTCCAGCCTGGGCAACAGAGCAAGACCCTGTCTGAAAAAAAAAGGTGGGGGGGACAGATAAACCACAGTTTGTGAAGAGCCATAAAATAATTCAGCATGACTAACGAGTAGAGAGAGGAGTTAGTAGAGAGCAGAAGGTAAGGTAGAAAAAGATTAATCCAGAGAAGGCATGAGCAACCAGGATTCAAATGCAGGACTTAAGAATTCTGCCTTCCCACTGCTATGCTTCTCAGCATTTCTTAGTCCTGGCCCAACTTAGGAAACCATTTTATGGGGGTCCCATTAGGTTCAGCTTTCAGTTGCTAGAAAAGCGTGGACTGACATATGCCACAAAGCCATCAGAAAATGACTTTCTGTCAACATTCATCTCCACTCCACACTCCCCACCCCCTCAACATTAACAAGAAAATGAGAACGCCTGCCCAGCTGTCCTGTTGGATGTCACTGGGTAAATTATCTTTTATTAAGAACCTGTAATTGTTCTTCACTGAGCTGTGACCTAAATTTAGCAGTGCTGAAGAGTGAGCCCCAGCCAACAGGATTTCCCTGAGAAAACGATGAAGTTCCTGTATCAATTCAATTCATTAACTAGAAAGAGAGAACAAGCAGCCAGCTTTTTTTTTTTCTGCCCCCATTCTTTAGTGAATCATTTGTTAGTTTGACCAGAATTTTTCTGGGATCCAGTCTATGATTCTGTAAGAAAAAGAGACAGCAAAACTCATTCAGATACTTCTTGTGACATTAATTCAGAGGCAGAAACCAAATTACATTAAGTGGATCTGATCGTCTTGCTATTAAAGACCTTGGATTTACTCACTGAGTGTTTTCAGCCTGAGGAGAAGAAATGCTCTCAATCTGGGTAGGGTGTTTGGTGACTTGGGATAAAATGAGTAAGAGCCAACTTGGCTCACAAGTGGATTTAAAAACAGGAAGAAAGTGAGAGAAAGAAAAGAAAAAGGCAAATACAATACAAACCTAGTACAAGCTTCCAGTGAAAATTCGTGTGTTGTAGTTGTAATAAAGCTTATAAGAAGGAAGAGAACCAACATAAATGCTTCATATGTCTAAGAATGCCTTTAATTATGACAGCCCAGTTGAGGTCCAGAGAGGTCAAGTAATTTACCTAAGGACACAGTTTCTAGAGAACTGAATCAAAATTTAAAGCTACATCTTCTGACTTAAAGTCCAATGTTCCTTTATCCTAACAGTA
This sequence comes from Macaca fascicularis, assembly GCF_037993035.2. Classification (NCBI taxonomy): domain Eukaryota; kingdom Metazoa; phylum Chordata; class Mammalia; order Primates; family Cercopithecidae; genus Macaca; species Macaca fascicularis. The sequence goes on from NC_088382.1 coordinate 136,846,255, forward strand.
ATTTTTGAATTTTGACAGTGCGAACTGCTGACCAGTGATCAATAATATCTTGGAATCTCATAGGCTGATACCTGCACAGGTAGAAAGCAAACAGCCCTCAACTCGAATATCATTCCTCATTTTTTGATAGCAATCCCCAAAAAAGAATCATTTCATGGCTCCATCTCCTGCTTCCCTGGCTAGAACCACATGATGGTTCAGGTTTTACTGTTTAGGCATTTCATGCATCCTTATGTGAGAAGTACAAAAGTACCCAGAATAGAGAGGACAGTCTACAACATACTCCCCTGAAGCTCACTCTTTAGTCAGGAGGCTAAGAGACGTACACATTCTGATATTAATGTATAGTGAAAGCATGCTTTCACTGATATCATCTCAATGGAGTCTCACAGCAAATTTGTAAGGTAGTCTGAACAGGTGACATTATCCCTATCGTATAAGTGAAGAAACTGAGGTTTAATGGGTTGAGTCACTGGCCCAAGGTCACAAAGATAGTGAGTGGCAGAACCTAATGTGAAGCCCAAAGTATGTGGCTCTGCACTAGTATTTCTCACAGCCCACTGTAATGACTGTCAGGTTGCTTTTAAGATTATGAAAGTCCTGTAATGAATTATGATTCAGATTGAGACCTTGGAGTCTGAAGATGGAACTACTTGGGAAGAAGCATCACAGTATCCTAGAAGAGTCTCCCTCCATGAAGCAGATTTGGGGTCTCTTTCCATTTCTGTACTTACATTAATGGACCATGTTAGACAAGTCATTTAATGCATTTGGACCCCAGCTTCCAAATCTATACAAAAGAAGGTATAATTGGGGAGAGTATAAAGCCTTTATTGCCCACTTCACTTGACAGTTTTTCAGAGCAGTCAATGAGACTTTAGAAATAAAAGTGGATTTAAAGCATAAAGTGCTTTATAAACCCCAGCATTGCCTTAAACCCTGAGATTGCTTGATGGCCCATTGGGTGTATTCACAGGCACTTTGACCCTTACAACAATTGACCCTTACAACAATTGACCCTTACAACAACTCTAGAAATGACAGGCATTAAATCTTCCCAATCCATAGATGAGGCAACTACAAAGTGTTATTTTTAATCCTCATTTTTTAAGGAGAAAAACTGAGCTTGAGCACATTAAAAAAATTTTGCCCAAAGTCAGTATGGTATATCTTGACCTTGGAATTGGAGAAAAATATTCTGTCACAAGAGCAGGAGCCACAAACTCAAATACTTTTAGGGTTATGTTACCAATTGTGGAACACACGTGCACGAAATGAGCTGAATAAGATGCCAAATGGCCTGGTATTGGAGAGGCAACAGGGAGTGGTGGGGCCTGTAGCAAATTGGAGGGAACATGGCTCAATTAAAAGAGAGTGGCAGCAACTCAACTCCAGCCAATTATTGCCATATAATATTAAGCCCAGGGATTTTAGAACTTCTAGCGAGAAAAATAGAGGCTAGATATGTATATTCTTGTTAAAAATTGCCTCAATTAGAAGATATTGGCAAGTAATTCAAATGCAATACATTTTTGTGTTATCACTATACTGGTCCACATAACAAGGGGACAGTTTGCTTCCTGCTCTCACAAAGTGTTTCAGATTAAGTTATGACCACTTAAGTATGCAAAGACAAAACAGTGTATCAGTAATGCAGTGTTTGTGAGCATGTACTTCAGAAACAAATGATCTGGGTTCAAATCCTAGTGTTGACATGAGGTAGTTTAATAACCTTGGACAAGTCACTTGACTTCTCTATACCTCAGTTTCCCTATCTGTAAAATGGAAGTAATAAGAGTGCTTACCTCTTTCAGTGGTTGTGACTATCAAATGAATTGACGTAGGTAAAACACTTAGAACAGTTCCTGACACACAGTAAGAGTCCTGTAAACACCAACGCTTATGAAAGCTCTCATCCTAGGATAAGCATCTCCTAGAAAACATCTTTGTTCATGTACCAGCTTAATCATATTTATTCTGCAGTTGATGTTTATGCCACATGTTCTTTCTGGGTAGAGAAGCCTGAAGTTATTCTGTTTATCCTGACCTTGGAAAAGACAAAGCAGCTCATGTCCCCAGGGATCTAAAAATTTCACTGGGATTGATCGCCCAGTGTCCCCAAAACCTCGGCCAGCGTTTCTCTATTCACAGCTGCACTGAAGAGCTTCCTTCCTGGCTTGTGTCTCCAAAAGGGGATACGATGGCAAGGTCTGTAAGAGGAAGGAAAAGGGACCTTTTTAATTAGCTTTCTCTTTTGAATGACGCCATCACAGATCTGATTCATTTCCATGAATTGAAAAAAAAAAAAAAAGCAGGGTAGGTGGTAAGCACTCTGTAAGGAATGAATGAAACTGTCAGGAGAGCACAGATTAGAGGAAAGCTGAAGTTGGAGAAAACAGCCATGTGAACTTGGCCATCCACCATGACCCACGTTTAGGCCAGGAGATGATGTCAAAATCTAAATTTAAAATGGAGGTGGCAAAAGGTTTGCTTCCACGGTTGGCAAGGAGAGGCCAAAAGACAGATGGAAATGTTGGTCCGATTCTCAGTGTTGTAGAACGTACCAAATGGGCTATCTGGAAACTTTTATGAAAGGGTCTCCTGTTTGCAGATCTAGTTCTCTGATATTCCACAGGAAGATTTTCTGCCTTCACGTCACGTCATGGTGTGTGTGTGTGTGTGTGTGTGTGTGTGTGTGTGCGCGCGCGCACATAATACATTTACATGAAAGTTCACAAGCCTGAAGCAGCCTACTAATTGAATGGCATGGTCTTTCCTGCAGACATTTACTCGATGACAAACCAATGTGCCTTTCTGGAGACTGAAGAACAGGACTCAGATCTATGGAATCTGGAGACAGCACCATTTCTCCAGTAGTTTTCGTGTTGTAGGCTCAGTATTAATGTCCTTACTACATTACTTCATCTTTCCTCATGTCAGTCCTTGGAAGTAAATATTGATTCTACATGATAGATGGAGAAACAGACCCATAGAAGTCTACTAACTTGCCATAGCTACATAGCTACTGAGTGGGATTTTAGTTAGTTCTGACTTCTTCAAAAGCCTATGCTCTTTTTACTGCCCCCATGCGACCTTCAAAAGAATTACTTGATAAACAAGAAGTTTTTGCAAACAAGGCCATTAACCATTCTTCAAACCATCACTTCCTTCCATGTCATTGAGTTTCTTTACTTCTGCTGGGAAACTTCTACCATCGTTTTAAGACCTAATTTAAAAACCCTGTCCTCAGTGAAGGTTTCACTGACCTACCATTCCCTCAGCCAGATACCATCTTTGTCATTTCTGGAATGTCACAGCCCATAGTATAGGGCTCAGCTATGTCAGTGATTATACCAAATAATGTGTAGGAATGGCTTTCTGAAATTTGATGAACCTCATTATGTCTAGACCAAGTCATGCTCATCATCGACGTCCAGTCTAGTGCCTGACTCATGGTGTCAACAAACCTATCTTGTATGTATGTATTTGTAGAAACAAGAAAAGAAGGAAGGAAGGAAAAATGAAAGGAAGGGAGGGAGGGAGAGAGGCAGCAGGCATACAGATATGATTTCATTTTCATAAGCAAAAGAGACTTAAGTAAGAATCATTACTCTTTTTACTGAAGGAAAAAGTCTTTTAGATTTTGATTCAACAAATTGATTCCTGGTCTAGGCTCCACAACTATATAATGGCTCATACAGAGCATGTATGTATGTATGTATGGACCTCAGTTTCCCTCAACTGACCAGAGTACATTGCTTGTCTCCAAATGTTCATTAAATATCCTGCAAAGCCTTGCACTCATCAGTTCTGCTAACATTTTATTGTATCCTGGCTAAAGTTAACTCACCTCTGGCAGCAAGGAAACCAACTCAGATGGGAGCAGATGGCTTTCATATACGTTAATTGCTCTGTTGTCAGTTTGTATTTTTGCTGTTTGTATTTGTTTAGTCCTAAAGCCTTCCCCAACCCCACTGGAAAAAAAAATGTTTCTGTCTGGGCCAACAGGTGTCACTGTTGAGCAATATAAATATGCCCCCCACACCCCCAACTTTTTGGTGCTGAAAACCCTGGCTGCTTACAAGGCGCACCCTCTGCTCAGTCCTGATATTATCAAGTGAGTGATATCTATAGTCACTGTGTCAGTTGCCTGAGCAGACCTCCAAGGAGCATCAGTATATATTTTTCTTAATGATCTAATTTTTCAATGCAACTGTAGACCTTACTACCCAGAAAAGAGGCAACAAGGAAGAATAAACTATAACTATTTCCATTTGCAAGAGGCAGCATTAGTGGAGGATCTTTGTTGCTCCGTTTAGAATGTCTAAGCTTTGGTGCTTGCACTATCCCAACCAGTTGCCACTGGTATAATTGGCTCAAGCCAGAGGAACCCCCAGAGCAAGTTGGCACAGGAGTGAGAAAGCTTGCAGTTCACCAAAAAGACCAGATGATTAGTTTAGGCCACAGATCTTCCGGGACACCCAGAGCTATTCAGGAAGAATTTAAGGGGAATGTATTCACAGAAAATAGGTGGGGATAGAGCAAAAGCAATGTGTCAGTTGCTACCTGTTTATTACTCTCAGGCTGATGTGGCCGGGGAGATGTGGAATTGTGTAGAATGGAATGCGATGGAATATGAAATGGTATAGAATATACTATAGGAATGCAAACAGAATGAAATCAAATGAAATGGACCAGAACAGACCAGGACATAAAACAGATTATTGTGTCAAAATGATGAAATGAAATACAGAATGCAATAGAATCAGATGGACTTTTTCATTAAATGCTTTGAGACATATAGAGATGTGTTTAATTGGCTTGAAAGTGATTAGCAAATTCAGGAAATTGTCATGATATTTCCAGGCCAGATGATTTAGCTACATAGGGACCTGAAAGTCTGGTGCTTTTCTTGAGTTATTCTGCTTTAAAATTAGCACAAGTGGTCACCTGTCATGGCCCACAACTGGCACTCCGTTGTCACAACCAACATTTATTGCCTCTTTGCTGGAGCCTTTGTATGTATTATTTCATTCAATTATTCTATCAGTCAAATGGCAGAGGTCCTATTTTGATCTCCATTTTATAGATGGGGAAATAGAGCCACCAAAAGGTTAAGATACTTGCCCAAGACCACACAGCTGGAAAGTAGTGGAATCAGAATTCAAACATCAGGCGGTTTGGCTTGAGCTCCTACATGTTAAATCAACACACACACTGCCTCTCATCATGCCAGGGGCTCATAGCCTATGACACTTAAATGTAGAAATATTAAGATCTGCGTGTTCTGTTTTAGCCACAAAATATTACCTGCAAAAAGGCTGGAAAGCTTGGCAGAAGCACTGCTCTGATACGGAAACAATAAAACAGCAGCACTTAACTCTTCTGCCATACTCAACACAACCAACACCACACCGGTCCCTTCCATTTTTAAACAAGGTTTCACTGGGGGCTTCCCTGATCCTATTAAACATTCCTAATCCTGATACTCATTTGCTCAGCAAACATCTCCTAAGGGTCTGCAGTGAGTGCAGGCAGTCCTATCGTTCATCTACTCATGTAACACTTGAACACCTATTCTTTCTCCTTAGGTTTCTTTTTTTTCTCTCTTTTTTTTTTTTTTTTTTTTTTTTTTTGAGATGGATTGTCACTCTATCACCCAGACCGGAGTGCAATGGCGCAATCTCAGCTCATTGCACCCTCCTCCTCCTGGGTTCAAGCGATTCTCCTGCCTCAGCCTCCTGAGTAGCTGGGACTACAGCCATGCACCACCATGCCCGGCTAATTTTTGTATTTTTGGTAGAGATGGGGTTTGCCATATTGACCAGGCTAGTCTTGAACTTCTGACCTCAGGTGATCCACCTGCCTCGGCCTCCCAAAGTGCTGGGATTATAGGCGTGAGCCACTGCACCCGGCCCTCCCCTTAGGTTTCTAAGAAAGTGCATTCAGTTATTGTAAAAAGATTCTCAGCAATAATTTTTTAAAAAACAATGCGCGAAAAATATAGAATTAATAATTAAATAAATAGGATCTCCCCTGAGATCCTAGAATGCCCATTTTTTAAAATGCCCCACTGAGGCTACTGATAGCTGCCTTCATTAAGTGTTTACTACTTGAGAGAGGCTGTACAGTCTGCTCACTGAGAGAGACTGCCTGAGCTCAAACCCTGGCTCTAACACTAAATAGCCTTGTCTCCTTGTGTGAGCTACTAAAGCACTCTGAACCTCAGTTTCCTCATCTATTAGATGGGGATAATAGTGTAGCTTGAAAGATAAAACAAGTTAATGTACCTGAAGCACTTTACAGCTTGATACAAATTAAGAATTTCATAATGTCAGTTATTATTATTTTCCAGGCCTTGCATCATGTACTTAGCAGGCATTATCTCTTTTTTTTTTTTTAAACACTGAGTAACATGGAGTTTTTAAAAAAATAAACTTATTTTTAGAGAATATTTAGATTCACAGCAAAATTGATCAAAAGTTACAGTATTCCAAAATAACCCCTGCCTCCATTCATGCATAGCCTCCCCCATTCTCAACATCCTCTACCAGAGTGGTGCATTGGTTACAGTCAATGAATCTATATTGACACATCATTATCACCCAAAGTCCGTGGTTTACGTTAGGTTTCACTCTTGTTGTACACTCTGTGGGTTTGGACAAATGTGTCATGATATATACCCTTATTATAGTAGCATAGAGAATAGTTTCACTGCCATGAAAATCCTGGCGTGCTCCACGTATTTATCCCTCTCTCTCCCCAAGCACTAGCAATCCCTGATCTTTTTTACTGTCTCTGTAGTTTTGCTTTTTAAAGATTGTAACATAGTTGGAATCATAGGGTATGTAGCCTTTTCCTATTCAGATTGGCTACTTTCACTTAGTAATATGCATTTAAAGTTCCTCCATGCTTTTTCATGAGGCTTTATAGCTCACTTCTTTTTTAGTGCTGTATAGTATTCCACTGTCCACCATACCATAGTTTATTTATCCATTCACCTACTAAAGGACAGTTTGGTTGCTTTCGAGTTTTGGCAATTATGGTTAAAACTTCTATAAACATCCATGTGCAGGTTTTTGTTTGCACATACCTTTTCATCTCCTTTGGGCAAATACCAAGGAGCATGATTGCTGGATTGTATGGCAAGTATATGTTTAGTTTAATAAGACAATGCCAAACTGCCCTCTAAAGTGGCTGTACCATTTTGCATCCCCACCAGCAACAAATGAGAGTTTCTGTTGCTCCACATCCTTGCCGGCATTGGTGTTGTCGGTGTTCTGCATTTTGGCCATTCTAATAGGTGTGTAGTGGTATCTTATTGTTGTTTTAATTTGCATTTATCTGATGACATATGATATGGTGCATCATTTCACATGCTTATTTGCTATCTCACATCATTTTACATGCTTATTTCCTATCTTGCATCATTTCACATGCTTATTTGCTATCTCATATCTTCTTTGGTGCAGTGTCTATTAAGGTTGTGGGTCCATTTATAAGTAGGATTGCTGGTTGTCTTATTGTTGAGTTCTTTGCATGTTGTGAATAGTAGTTCTTTGTCAGATGTGTCTTTTGCAAATATTTTCTTCCAGTCTGGCTTTTCTGCAAATTCCTTGACATTGCCTTTCACAGGGAAGACATTGTTAATGTTGATGAAGTCCAGTTTGTTAATTATTTATTTCACAGTTTGTATCTTTGGTGTTGCATATAAAAAATTATCACTATACCCAAGGTCATCTAAGTTTTCTTTATGTTATCTTCTAGGTGTTTTATACTTTTATATTTTAATTTAGGTTTATGTTCATTTTGAGTTAATTTTTGTGAAGGGTATAAGGTCTATGTCTAGATCGAGTTATTGCATGTGAATGTTCAGTTGTTCCAGCACCATTTGTTGAAAAGACTATCTTTGCTCCATTGTAGTGCCTTTGCTCATTTGTTGATTATCAGTTGACTCTATTTATGTAGGTCTACTTCTAGGCCCTCTATTCTATTCCACCTATCTATTTGCCTATTCTTTTACTAATATCATGCAGTCTTTGTAGTAAGTTTGAAGTTCAGTAGTAATAGTCCTGCAACTCCATTCTTCTTCAGTATGGCTATTCTGTGTATTTTGCCACTCCATATAAACTTTAGCATTAGTTTGTGGATATCTACAGAATAATTTTTTGAGATTTGGAATGGGATTGCATTGCATCTATAGATTAAGTTGAGAAGAACTGACATCTTGACAATATTGAGTCTTCTTATCCATGAACATGGAATATCTCTCCATTTATTTAGTTCTTCTTTGATTTCTTTCATTAGAGTTTTGTAGATTTTCTCATATAGATCTTGTACATATTTTGTTAAGTTTATACATAAGTATTTCATTTTGGAGGTACTAATGTAAATAGTTTTGTTTTTAATTTCAAATCCCTCTTGTTCATTGCTTGTATATATGAAAATAAATGACCTTTGTATATAAATCTCACATCCTGAAATCTTGCTATAATCATTTACTAGTTTCAGGATTTTTTGTTGTTGATTATTTTGAGTTTTCTGCATAGACAATCATGCCATCTGCAAACAAAGACAGTTTCTTTTCTTATTAATATAACTTTTTTTTGTTTATTGCACTAGCTAGGACTTCAAATATGATGTTGAAAAGGAGTGGTGAGAGCATACATCTTTGCCTTCTTCTTATTCTTACTGGGAAGGCGTCTAGTTTTTCACCATTAAGTATGATTTTAGTTGTAGGTTTTTAGAGATATTCTTTATCAAGTTGAGGAAGTTACCTTCTATTTCTAATTTACTGAGCATTTTCATTGTGAATGGGTGATGGATTGTGTTGAAATTTTTTTCTACATCTACTGATATGATAATGTGGTTTTTTTCTTGAGTCTGCTAATGTCATGGATCACATGAATTGATTTTTCAGATGTTCAGCATGGCTTGTATACCTGAGATAATTCCAATTAGTCATGGCATGTAATAATTTTCATACATTGTTGAATTCAATTTGCTAATACTTTGTTGAGGATTTTGCATGTAATTCATCAGATACTGAACTCTGATGTGTCTGTGCCTCTGGACTGTGAACTTCATGCCTGCTTCTCAGGTTTCTTCCGCTCCCCCTTTATGTGGGACAGGATAGCTGAAGTAGGTTGGAGTTGGGTATTTCTCCTCCTCCATTTGGAAGGCTGGAGCTTGCTGGAGTTGAATATTTCTTTTTCTCAGGTCAGTTAGGCTCTGATAAAACCCTAGTGGGTTAGGCTATGGTTTGATAGTTTCCCCTGAGGGCAGACCTGTTTTTTTTTTTTTTTTGAAGAATGTATTGCTTTTTTTCAAAATGCTTCCTTTTTTTCTCCTCTTGCCAAAGCGTGAGGAAATTTTTCTCAGATATTCAATGTAAGAATGTATTAGAGCTCCCAGAGGTAAAACTCATAAAAGTATGGTACCCCCTATTTCTGGACCCTCTGGGAGTTTTTATCTCTCAGACTTGTTGACTCTGAGCCTCCAGAAATAAATCAATTTATAGTTCGGGTTTTCCTACCCTGGCACTGGTTCCAATAGATGTTTCAGCCCATAGGTTTCTGCTCCAGTAAGTTGTGATTCTCTTTATCTGCCTATCTGTTTCTTCAATTCTGGGGGCAGTAGTTTCCCTTGTGACCTTCCTTCTCTTATGTATCTAAGAAGAGGTGTTGATTTTTTCCACTTCTTCAGATATTTACTTGTTTTTAGGATGGAGTGGGGACCTCCAAGCTCCTATGTCAGACTAGAAACAAGAAGTCCCTGACATTTTTAATCATGATAACAATCCTATGAAGTAGAAGTAGATGTTTGTATAATTTCTACCAGTTTACAGGTATGAAAAATCAGGTACTAAGTAATTAAGTAATCAGCCCAAAGTCTCGAAGTTAGTAGGTAATAGAATTGAGTTTCAAATCCAAGCCAGTCCAACTCAAAAGCCAGGACTCTTAACCATTATGCAATAATATCTCCTTTTCACACTGTTGGGAGGTCTAATAGAGTATAGGGAAGAACATCCAGAAGTTGGGCAGAAATGAAGGGTTTCAAGTGGTCCTGAAAGAAGGAGGCTTATGAAAACAGGAGAGGAGTACATGGGTAGAAAGTGGTGAACTTCAGGTAGAAAAATATAAAAACCACTAGGCCATCAAAGAAATGTGCCAGCTCTTCCTGGAAATAGCTCATAGCTTCCTGAGGGCCCCACCCAGAAAACCACATTTAACTTCCTCCTCTACTTAATCTATACCTGCTGTTGCCTCCTGTCTTTCTCCTACCACAACTCAATTTAGCCTTTTCTGATTTACCAACTACAGCCATGCCTACATGACAACTATGTACTAAGGAAGATCATAGAAATTAGTGCTTCCAGAATGGCCCTGCAATATTCGGCCTATCTAATGTGATACCACCCTGGTCCAAGCCACTGTCTTCTCATTCCTGGTCTCTATAGTCATTTCCTAGCTAGTTCTCCTTCATTTACACTACTCCTCCCCAATCTGTTATCCAACCTATAGACAAAGTAAGCTTCCAAAGCATAAATCTATTTGTCTCACTGCATTATATAATGTAATGCCTGCTTTTAATCATTCTTAGATAACATCCAAATCCTCAACAAGAAACATCTTGTGCAAGGTCTTTGCAGGGAGAGGGGACGTAGTTAGCAGGAGAGTAGAAAACAAAAGGGACAGTGGAGGATATGAAATTGGAAAGTTACAGGGTCCAGCATCTTTCAACATTAGCACTCATCCAAATGTGTAATTTTAACCTCCATTGAGAAATTCTTTGATTCATGTCAGTAACGGACAACCTCATTCATTCTGAAGTTCATATGAAAGCCTTGGAGTCATCTTTGAATTCTCTCTTCCTCTTACACTCAGAATTTGATCTTTCTGTATATGTGACTGCTTAACCTTCAAAATATCTTAACCAGCATTGCTGTCAGCAGCCTGGTCCAAACCACCTACTTCTTACACGGAAAATCATCACAGAGGCCTTTCTAATGATATTGCTGCTTCCCGCTGGTCTCATACAGTCTGGTCTCCATATGCTAGACAAAGCAAATCTTTTAACACCTAAGTCAGACCACATGACTCCTCTGTCCAGAACTTTCTGGTATATTATCATCTCACTCAGAGTAAAATCTAAAGTCTTCACCAGGGCACACAGGGCTCTATTCAAAGCTGCCCACTGCTCCCTGCTCCCATACCTTGTCTGATCTCACTTCCCTTTTTCTCTCCACTCCAGCCCACTGCTCTCCTTCTTGCTTCTCAAACACTTTAAACATATTCCTATCTTCAGGTTTATATCCTTGCTGTTCCTTCTCAGAATATCCTGTTCCCAGATATCCACATGACTTTCTTTCTAGTTTTGTTCAAATCTCAGTTCAAATGTCACTTCATCAAAGAAAACATCCCTGATCATCCCATCTAAAACCATCCCACTCATTGCTCCTTTCCCCATTTTTCTGCTTTAATTTTCCCCTTATCATATCCTACCGCCTGGCACGTCATTATTTTGTGTCTGTTGCATACCTCCCCAACCTACCCCAGTATGACATAAGCGCTAGAAGTCAGGGACTGTATCTGCTCATTCTTTACTGTATCCTTCATTTTAAGAATAATCCCTGTTATAGCCAGGTGTGGTGGCTCTTGCCTGTAATCCCAGCACTTTGGGAGGCCAAGGCGGGTGGATCACGAGGTCAGGAGATTGAGACCATCCTGGCCAACATGGTGAAACCCCATCTCTACTAAAAATACAAATACTAGCTGGGTGTGGTGGTGCGTGCCTGTAATCCCAGCTGCTCAGGAGGCAGAGGCAGGAGAATCGCTTGAACCAGGGAGCCAGAGGTTGCAGTGAACCAAGATTGTGCCACTGCACTCCAGCCTGGTGACAGAGCAAGACTCCATCTCAAAAAAAAAAAAAAAAAAAAAGAAAACCAGAATAATCCCTATTACATAGAGACAACAATAAATATTTGTTGTCAATAAGTGAACATCTGTCAACTTTAAAAAGCTACAGCTTCATAGGACTAGTGTTGTTCTCCATTAGTCCCCAGTGCATGGCTCATAAAAGACACTTAAAATATTAATAGAAGAGTGAATGAACAAACAATTAGGGTATCTTATTGACCATGAGATGAGGATCCTAAAACATGTAGCGAAAGGGTCTATAAATGTGAGGCAGGGTGATCTGAACTGCCACCTATGAAGGTCATTTGGGTAGAACAAGTCAATACCCCATTTTCAGAGACCCAAGATTAGATTCTGGGCTGGAGGATAGACACAGGGTTGAAAGAACATCCTGGAAGTCAGAAGTGTGGCAAAGTTGGGCCTGTAGGAGTGAGCACTTGATGCTTCATCCCAGGGCATTAGAGCCTATGAGCTCTCTCTGGCCTCTGTTGAGGATTAACATGAGAAACAGGTAGGAGGAAGTCTCCACTGGAGTGTCAAGGGCTTCCATGCAGCTGGAGAAGCTGAGCAGTGCAGAGGCTGGGAAGGGCAATGTCTGTGCATGAGGCATTTCAAAGGTGGATTTTTGTTTTCTCAGGGAAGTTTTTACTTGGGTGGTCAAGGGGACTGTTAGTCCGTGGAGAGTTTCCTGGTTTGAACTGAATGTGGATCCAATTCTTCTAGAGAGGCACCGTGCCTTCCAACATGTTTTATTTCAGTGCAGGCACAACTGTAGTACCACATTTTGCTGACCCACCTGAAATGCAAATAGGAAGAGCCTGCTTTGCTTCAGAGGCTGCCTCCCCTCCTACTCTGCAAGAAGCCAATCAATAATAATTTTACTGAAGACACTAGGTTCCAAGGGACTGAATCTGAAGAGATGTCTTGATATAACAAGGAAAAGTAAATGGAGGGTCAAGGAGATGCCATCAAATTTAAGAGCACATAAACAATGAATTATCTGTGCTACGTATCTGAGAGGCAGTGTGATGGGAAGGAAAGAGTGAGCCGGGCACTCCAGATCAAGCCTTACTCCAGAAGCTACAGAATGTGGGGCTTTGAAATGGCACTTAAGATTTCTGAGCCTTTTTGATCCAAAAACATTGTTTCCTATATACTTCTTAAAACTCAATCAAGAGGTTAATAATATTTGTATAGTATTTTTTGAAATACATGAATTTGTTAATGTAATGTTCTCATTCATTCTACAGAGTAGAAATTAGTGTCATTCTCATTTTATAGAGGAGGAAAGTGAAGATTTAAAAGTTGCAGGAGCCTACCCCAGCCCTGGTGGTATTGTGACGACCCAGCCACTCAACTGTCCTCCTCTCAGAGTTTTATACTGCGGAAATCTTGCCCCAAGGAGCATTAACTATATAGAAAATAAACTAACACCATAAATAACCAGAGAAACCCCAAATATCTCTAAATGTGGAACTCTCTAGTAAGAAACTGGGATTGCAGGAATATCTGAATCCTACCCCATTTCTCAACAACCCCTCTATGAGGCACCTGGGAAAATTCATGCATGAAGATGAAGGAGAAAAGATAAACAAAGGTCAGGATTGTTCTGAGCTAGATTGATGCACCGAAGTCTTAGTAAACTGAACATAAATGGCCCAACTAATAGACTAGAGGGGCTCTCCAATTCTCAATTTTCTTACCAAACCACAGAAGATAGTTATAAAAGTGTAGAAGAACACACACACAAACACACACACACACACACACACACAGAGAGAACACATACACACACAGAGACACAGAGAGCGAGAGACTTCTAGAGGGGCTTTTGTCATAAAGAATGGAAGGATAGAGGAGAGATAGCCACAGGTAGGTAACGTTTCAACAACTGTTTCTCCCATTTAATAGTCAAATTGAGCTCTCCACCAGGCAAGGTTAGGGTGAGGTGAGAATGGCCCCGCAGGTGAAAACTTTACAGAGGCATGGATTTTCAGATTTGTGACACCTGCAGGGTCAGCACCTGACAGTGGGTGCTTCTGGAAATGTTGTACCCTGCGAGCCTCACTTGTGTTACCCTAGTCCCAGGTCTGCAGTCAGTATCCTAAAATCAAACTAATTTATTAATTCTGCTTTTAGGGAGGATCTAGGTGCGAAGAGGTGTGGGAACCTGTATCTCCCCACAGTCCAAAGCATGGGCCTACCTATTGCCTTGCATCTGCCGTTCCTCTAGACTCTCAGTCCTTCTCAAACTATACTGCACCTGGGGATCTTGTTAAATTATATTCTGGTTCAGTAGGTCTTGGGTAGGGCCTAAGATTCTAAATTCTAACAAGCTTCCAGGTAATGGTTGATTTGTGATGGTCCACTTACCACTCTGAGCAGCAATGCCTAGAAATGATGGTTCTTCAAATCCAAGTGATAACCCATAGTAATTAATTCATTAACTTAGTCCTGCCATAAAGTCAGAACAAAGCAAGGAGAAACAGAACCTCTGCAGGAAATGGGGGCATTTCTGAGGGTCACTTGAAAGCAGAAACTCAAGAGCTTATGAATAATAAATACATAAGCTTCTGGATATTTGCAGAAATGTTGTAAGATTCAGAGGCATATATGGGGCAGCTTAAACCAAGAAAATTATGCTTGTTTCATACTGCTTCCATTCCAAATGGCTTCTTTCCAGATAGATGGACCTGTCCTCCTGAAAAATCTAGTCATCTCATAGAAAGACTCAAATGGCAAATTGAAGCTTTTAGGTACTGTCTTGGATCATTTTGTGTTGTGAGAAAAGAATACCTGAAGCTGAATAATTTATAAAGAAAAGAGGTTTCTTTGGCTCACAGTTCTACAGACTATAAGAAGCCTGGCACCAACATCTGCTTCTGATGAAAGCCTCAGGCTGCTTCCACTCACAGTACAAGGCAAAGAAAGGCTGGTGTGAACTGATCACATGGTGAGAGAGGAGGCAAAAGGGAGGGGGGACAGGCGCCAGGCTCCTTTTAACAACCAGTTCACTTGAAAACTAATGAGTGAGAACTCACTCACTTCTCCTCCCACTCCAGGAAAGGCATTAATCTATTCATGAGGAATCTGCCCCCACGACCTGAACACCTCCCATCAGGCCCCCATCTTCAAAATTAGGATCCAATTTCAACATGAGGTTTAGGGGGACAAACATCCAAACTATAGCAGACACCTTTGCACATGGATCAACTCTGCATAATTCCTGATATCTTATGGGTGCAAATAAAGTGACTCAACGTTCATTTAGCTACCATTTTCAAAAGTGTCCATAACATTAAGCACAAAAATTTATACTATTACAGAAATATTTTATATTGCATGTATATCTTCTTATTCAAAATTCCTTATTTTCATATGGTGTTGTGCTTGGCAACCTAGAAGGACATACAAACCACACATATACCACACACACACATACACACATGTACAAACACATGCACACACACACCACATACACCCATACACACACACACCCATACACACACACACATGCACACACATATACCACACACATACACACACCCCCCACACAAAAGAATATCTACAGCCAGAGGAAATCCTTGACAAATTGCTAAGACATTTAAAGTTTTTGAAAATAATTTTATATTGACAAATAGGACACAAGAGGATTAAGCAGCTGCTACATAAGAATTATCATGCTAAACATGATAAATCATGTTAGATCAAAAGTATCATTTACTTCTATATCCCTGATTCCCAGGAAAATGTCTCATATAAAGCATGTAGTTCATTTCTATTTTAATGTATATAAATAAATTGTTGGAAAAAAACAGAAATGGAAATGCCATGGTAATGATTCCATCTGAAAGCAGTATTTTAGCCAGGATTAGGGGAGGAAAGACCAGGAACAATCTCTACCAGTAGGACCTGGAAAGAGCAGATCAGGGAACAAGTTTTCAAGTAAAGCTTGAACATTTAAGGCAAAACTTTAATCTTGGTTAAACAAAACTTGGACAGGAAGCGAGAGAGGAGTCCAATTATTTTGACCAGGCCAGTTTGAAGGGCATCAAGGAAAACCTTCAGAGCAGTCAACATTCCACCATTCAGTGTTGACACCAGATACAGCAGGCACTAGCCATGGGCAGGAAACCATTCTTGATTCAGCCATTGCTGGCTGGGGTTCCATGCAGACAGCTTAACCTTGCCAAACAGACCCAGAGCTGCTAATTTTCTCCCTTGTGGCTTACTACTATGTTTCCTATATATTTTACCTCCTTGATCCACTAGAACATGGGCTCCATGAGGGCAAGAATGCCTGCCTCTTTTATTATACTAGCATCAAGAAAAGTGCCTGGCAATGGAATATTATGCAGCCATAAAAAAAAATAACTCCTGTAATTTTCAGTAACATGGGTAAGCTTGGAGGACATTATGTTAAGTGAAATAAGCCAGGCATAGAAAGATGAATATTGCACGTTCTCACTCATATATGGGAGCTAGAAAAACTGATCTCATGGAAGTAGAAAGTGGAATGGTGCTTACCAAAGGCTGATAGGGGAGGTGATGAAGAGGTTGGTTAGTGGGTACAAAAATATTGTTAGAAAAAATAAGTTTTAGGGTTCAATAGCACACTAGGGTGATTATAGTTAATAATAATTTATTGTATATTTCAAAATAGCTAGAAGAGAAGACTTGGAATGTTTTCCATACAAAGAAATGATAAATATTTGAGATGATGGATATCCTAGTTACCCCTTTTTGATCATTATATATTATATGCATGCATCAAAATATCACATGAACTTCATAAATATGCATAGTTATGTATCAACAAAAAGAGAAGAGTGAAACAAAATAGGTACTCAATAAATATTTATTGCCTGAATAAATGAAATAGAAAAATTAATGAATACATGAATGAACTGAATGGACAGAAGCTTTGTGGGAGGCTTAGAGTACTTAACTTTGAATCAGGAATGATGATGCAGAGTATCAATATATGAAGTCCAGCTTCAGAAGACATTACAAATAACTGAGAAAACACGGCAGAAACATAAGAAAGGTTAAATAAAGATATGAGAATTAACTAGCCAAATAATAATTTCAGAAAATTACAAACATTTTTAGTATCTTAAATCATATCATTTGATTGGGAAATGAATGTAGAAAAAGAAAGGACAGAGACATGTGGAGTGGTCACCACAACATTTTTAGAGATGAGGTTTGATAATACTTCTTAAAAAATTTCGTGGATTGTCAAGATCTTTTCCAAAGAGTCAAAATCATGAAGATTAAAACCACAAATGTTTATTGTCTGATAATGCTATCAATCTTGATTTAAAATTTGCATGGAAATGCCATCAAAAAGGCTATCTTAAATAACATATCTCTGGGTCAGCCTAGCCAAAGAGATTCTTGAGATTTATAGATTCTTTAAAGTCATGGCAAACTATTCCAAGATACGAAGAAGCTCAAGATAGAAACAGAAATGATATCTCAGCAGCACTCTCTCTCTCTGAGCCCAGGTCTTACTTTTGGATGCGTAGGCATCAAAAGTTATCTAGAAAGTTGCTCAGCTTTGCTCTGTGTAAACACCTTGGGGTAAGTGACCCTCCCACATCTTTGCTTTACATTTATAAGAGAGAGAGTGTGATTAGTTTTTTGTAGGCAGCAGTTGGCAGAAAGTGGGTCAGTTGGTCAGAATTCTAATCAGTCACCTCAGAGGCAGTGAAAATGTCTCATGCTCAACCCAAAGATGGGGACTTTCTTTGGTAACACAAAATGTAATTTGCTGTGGCCCCTCACAATGTCTCCTGGCATGTGTGATACCAACATGGAAGACGGAGTGAATTACTGGGACTTTTTCTTTAAAAAGGCACAGGGAAGCACAAAGACTTTATCAATTTCTCTTTATGGACAACAATATGTTTTTAAAATAATTTCTTAGTGGCTTCTCACTAAATCCTTCATGTTAAAGATAATCTGTTAAAACTTAAGATGATATAGAAGTCGTGTTCATCTGATAGAAGAGAATCATTGTGCATAACTTTCAAGTCATACATAGCTAATGATTACATCATCCTGATGTTTCCCTCTTCTATAGACAAGAGAAAGTTTCATTCTTCTGATTAGGAGAAATTGGTCATGAGGACTCAATAAACACAATAATAAAACAAAACTGTTATTGCCCTCTCAGTTCTTCAACGTGAAAGAAATAAAAGATAACTTATTAGGAGCTATTGTTGATAGAAATCATTTCAGTACCAAGATACAGAAAAGCAAATATATTAATAATTCCTTAATTAGAATTACACATTGCTAGAAAGTTTGAGAATCCTGTGATTGAATTTTAACCTTAAGTTGGTCTGAGATTACACAATAGTACTCAGTCTCATAAAGGTAATAGTACAATAGTGCTCAATAGTACAATAGTATTCAATCTCATAATTGCAGACCAACAACCATCAGGCTGGTCTGAAATTACACAATAGTACTCAACTCATAAAGATACTAACAGCAAAATTTGGCTGTAGAAGAATAGAAATAAGCGTGTATGGTTTTGCTGTGACTAGTGATTAATAAGGGATAGTGAAGAAGATACATACTTTTATCTTTAATTTCTCTAAAACCATTCATACATGTAGACATGTAGAGTTTCACATACATATGCAACTATTCTTGCATGCCTGCATATATAATCTTTATAATTATTAAAACTATAATTAGCCATAGAAGTTCAGTTTTAACATTAAAGTTTACATTTTGAATTTTAAGAGATAGCAAGTAAAAAGGCATATCAACCTTTTCAAGTTGCCATGAAAAATGAATGAATGTATGAATGAACAACTATTATTCAAAGATAGGGGCCACAGGTGAGGCCCTCATTGCCACCTGGTGGCAGCATACCCTAATTGAAGAATTAGTGTTTAAGTGGAACTGAGAAGCCTAAACACATAAAGTGACAAAAGTCACATCACATGAGATATATGACACACATGAGATAGTAGAGGGTCACAACCCCTGGTAATTTGAATGCAATACTGCTATTTTTATTTTCTACCTCAAGTAAAGGGGAGTAACACAACTCCCTGGTCACCACGGAGCATACTTGGGTTCAGGCTGGATTCCCCACAGGCGATATCTAAGAGCGCTCATTTAATGAGCCACAAAGCTATTTTACCCATAAGGTGGCCTGAAGCCTATTCAGTTGCCGTATTGACTAAAAATGTTTTTAAAAAGTTTTATTATGTCATTCTATGGGCAGAGTGTAGTGAAAATAACATTGGTTATCTATCTAGACCAGCAGCGTGTTCTAGGGATACCTATCCTTTACTTCTCAAAATTCTCTGTAGTTCAAGGAATTTGTGCACAAAATTATTTACAAAAGATTATTTTATTAAACTAATCCCAACACCCAGGCCACAATTCAGACCAATTGTACTAAAATCTTTGGGAATGAAAATAGGCATTGATATTTTTGTTAACGTTCCAATGACCAGTCAGTGTTGAAATCATTGAACTGGAGTAAAGAGAAGGTTGAAATACAGGCTAAGGAAAGATAATTTTCCTATTTAAAATTAAGCAAATTTGCAGCAAAGATCAATATAAAATCCAAGCATACATAAAATATACGAAACAAAAAAATGCCATCAGCGTCTATCCTTCAGTAATGAAAAATTACTCTTTCCGTTACTGAAGAGCAATGGAAAGTAAACTAGCTTTAGCTGATAGCTTACTGTGGAGGAGCTTTCTATTTATATTTCATGTAAGCACAATGTATTTAAACTTCCTCCACATCCTTACCCATGTGGTAAGCAGACTGTATTATCCCTGTGCCCCTTACCATTTCAGAAACTGAAACAAAAATTGATTAATTAGCACAAGATCATGCAAGTTTTAAATAGCATAGCATGGATTTAAACTTGACTGTGTGACTCTGAATGTTCAGTGATGCCTTGCTGAATTCAAACTGTTTGAGAAACAGAATAGCAGCCATCAGACATCCAAGGATCTCTCTTGATTCATGAACTGGATTCAAGAACTGGAGTAAAGAGATACTTTACTTCTTTTCCAGCCTTACAAACCGCTAAGGCCAAGGGCCAAAGCCTTAACGGTTGCACTCTACCCTGATTCTAAGCTTGCAGTTGTAATTGATTCAGCAGTAGGAATTTTCACCAGTACTTTACAGGTTTAGAGACAGAAACTCCGTTCAATGATGCATCTGACTTTCCCTGTGTGTTTTCTCCTTGTTTACCCGCTGGCCTAGTAAAAGAAACCTACTTCAAATGCAAAAAACGTAGAAGGTCACCTGATTAGAAGTTAAATGAGTCAAAGGCAAATTTTCAGTGGAAAATCTTGGTAGAAAGAATGACTTTTTCAGCCATAAAACAGACTACCCCAGTAGTTTCAAACTGAGGTCAGTCATGGTGTCTGGTTCACAGTGTCCTCTACTTTGGACTTCCCCCAGACACCTGAGCTGTTTCAGTTTTGCCTTCTGGGTATCTTCATGATTTAATCAGTCAAATAGTAAAATAAGATTTACTCAGCTTCTACTTATATGTGCTTAATGTAGGTCCCTTCCATCATAAGTTTGCGCCTGGTGAAGGAAAAAAAAAAAAAAGAATATATGCACATGTGTAAGTCTATTCATGCCACTTCTGAGCTCACAGTCTCTACAATGACTTTCTCTTGCTTTTAAAGATAAAATTGAACTCACAGCCAAGCATACTAGCTCATACCTATAATCCAAACACTTTGGGAGGCTGAGGCAGGAGGATTGTTTGAGCCCAGAAGGTTGAGACCAGCCTGAGCAACATGCTAAGACCCTGTTTGTATAAAAAATAAAAAAAGTTGGCTGGGTATGGTCATGCACACCTGTAGTCCCAGCTAGTCAGGAGGCTGATTGCTTGAGCCCAGGTCGAGCCTGAAGTGAGCTTTAATTGTGCCACTGCATGACTGCAGGCTAGGCAATAAAGAAAGACTTTGTTCCAAACAACAACAAAAAGATGAGGTTTTTGACAGATTCTAAGACACTGCCTTTTGACTTGGGCCTTGCCTAACCCTCTAAAGTCTTCTGTCTCATCATTTTTCGTTCAGTTCCCTAAAAGTTTATTCTTCCCTCCTCAGGACATTTGCATATATCTTTCCCTCTTCCTAGAATTCAGTCCCAGCTTCCATACTTCTATCAGGCTATCAATAACTGACTGCCATGTAACATGCCAACCCCAAACTCAATATCTTATAACCATAGCTGTCTTATTAGCTCATGGTTCTATGGCCTGCAATTTGGGCTCAGATCAGCAGGATGGTTCTTCTGTTATTGCCTGGAATCACTTTTACAGCTGCAGGTATTTGGCATCTGTACTGGGGCTGAATAATCTAAGATGGCCTCCCACACAGTTGCTGCAGGCTGTCAACTGGTTGGACTGAGGGGACTCAGCTGGAACAGTTTTTCTCTTTTCTACCAGCCTCTCATCCTCTAGTAGACTAGACTAGACTTCTTCAATTGGCAGTCTCAAAACGATGTTCCAAGGGAGCAAGGGCAGAAACTTCCACTTTATCTGTTGGACACTGCAAGTCAAAGGCCAGTCCAGATTTAATGCATGGGGAAAGCAATTCTACCTCTTGTTGGATAAGGTGGTCATCTTTTATCTACCACACCTGGCTAACTAATGCTGACACTTCAGATGTCAGTTCCCACATCTCTTCTATAGGAGAACATTACTCTGAATCATCAGATATGATAAAATCCTATTACATGCTCTCAAATAACCCTGTTCATTTTCCTTGCAGCATTGATTTCATTTTTTAAGCAAATTTTTGTGTAGTTATTTAATTAAATCTGGTTTCCCTCCTGAACTGTGAGCTCCATGAAGGCAGGGACAAGGTCTGTATCTTCAGTGTCTACCACAAAGGCGGGCCCAGCATCAGGATTCCATAAGTGCTTGTTGACTGAACACATGAATGTGAAACTAAGCTGGGAGGAAAGTGGTTTAGAAAGTTAATCTACCACTTCCTAGTTGTGGGACCTTCATTAAGTTACATAACCACTTTACTATTCAGCTTTCACATAAGCAAGCTGAGCATATTCACACATAGTAGGTGCCAATAAATGCCCTTGAAAGCAGTATGAGGTTAATCACTGAATATTGAATGAAAATTGTATATTTTATCTTCATACATTTTTGGTGCATGAGAAATCACAGAAAAACAGGAAATTGTTAACTCCTACATTGATTAACATTGGCACATTTATAAACACTGTTCTAACTACTCTTGTATCATTGTATTAGTCCATTTTCACACTGCTGATAAAGACATACCTGAAATGGGGCAATTTACAAAAGAAAGATATTTCACTGGACTTACAGTTTCACATGGCTGGGGATGCCTCACAATCATGGCAGAAGGCAAGGAGGAGCAAGTCATGTCTTACATGGATGGCAGCAGGCAAAGAGAGAGAATTTGTGCAGGGGAACTCCTCTTTTTACAACTATCAAATCTCATGAGACTTATTCACTATCACAAGAACAGCATGACAAAGACTTGCCCCATGATTCAATTGCCTCCCCCCCAGGTTCCTCCCACAACAGGTGGGAATTCAAGATGAGATTTGGGTGGAGACACAGCCAAACCATATCAGTCATGTATGTATAAACAGGGACAGAGCAAAGTAATGTATAAATTCAATGTTACTCCCATCAAGCTACCATTGACTTTTTTTGCAGAATTAGAAAAATGTACTGTAAATCTCATCTGGAACCAAAAAAGAGCCCATATAGCCAAGACAATCCTAAGCAAAATGAACAAAGCTGGAGGCTACCCAGCTTCAAACTATACTACAAGGATACAGTAACCAAAACAGCATAGTACTGATACCAAAACAGAGATATAGACCAATGGAACAGAACAGAACCCTCAGAAATAATACCACACATCTACAACCATCTGATCTTTGACAAATCTGACAAAAACAAGAAATGGGGAAAGGATTCCCTATTTAATACATGGTGCTGGGAAAACTGGCTAGCTATATGTAGAAAGCTGAAAATGGAAGCCTTCCTTACACCTTACACAAAAATTAATTCAAGATGGATTAGGGACTTAAATGTTAAACCTGAAACCCTAGAAAGAAAACCTAGGCAATACCATTTAGGACACAGGCATGGGCAAAGACTTCATGACTAAAGCATCAAAAGCAATGGCAACGAAAGCCAAAATTGACAAATGGGATCTAATTAAACTAAAGAGCTTCTGCTCAGCAAAAGAAATTATCATCATAGTGAACAGGCAACCTACAGAATGGGAAAAAATTTTTGCAGTCTATCCATCTGACAAAGGTTTAATATCCAGAATGTACAAGGAACTGAAAACAAATTTACAAGAAAAAAATAACCCCATCAAAAAATGGGAAAAGGATATGAACAGATTCTTCTCAAAATAAGACATTTATGTGGCCAACAAACATATGAAAAAAAGCTCATCATCACTGGTCATTAGAAAAATGCAAATCAGAACCACAATGAGATACCATCTCACACAAGTTGGAATGGTGATTATTAAGAAGTTAGGAAACACAGATGTCAGTGATGCTGTGGAGAAATAGGAACACTTTTACACTGTTGGTGGGAGTGTAAATTAGTTCAACCATTGTGAAAGACAGTGTGGTGATTCCTCAAGCATCTAGAACCAGGAATACCATTTGACCCAGCAATCCCATTACTGGGTATATACCCAAAGGATTATAAATCATTCTACTATAAAGACGCACACGTATGCTTATTGCAACACTAATTACAATAGCAAAGACTTGGAACCAACCCAAATGCCCATTAATGATAGACTGGATAAAGAAAACATGACATATGGTGTATACCATGGAATACTATGCAGCCATAAAAAAGAATGGGTTCATGTGCTTTACAGGGACATGGATGAAGCTGCAAGCCATAATTCTCAGCCAACTAACACAGAAACAGAAAACCAAACACTGTGTGTTCTCACTCATAAGTGGGAGTTGAACAATGAGAATACAAGGACACTGGGAGGGGAAGATCACACATTGGGGCCTGTCAAAGGGTGAGGCCCAAGGGGAAGGAGGGCATTACAACAAATACCTAATGCATGTGGGGCTTCAAACCTAGATGATGGGTTGATAGGTGCAGCAAACCACCATGGCACATGTAACAAACCTGCAGTTCTGCACATGTATCTCAGAACTTAAAATAATAATAACAAAAACAGGACAGAGGTAAAATGGTTAAAAAAAAAAAAAAAAAAAAAAAAGACAGGAGCCTCAGGTCAGCCACCAACAGTCTTTGTAACCTTCAGGTGGCACATGTCTTTTTTTTCTCATCGGTGGAGAAAATTTCCAGGGCTAATCTATCTTGCTAAAAATACCCATGATTTGTCAGTTAATCCCCTGATATTTTTTGTGCTGGAAAATCTGTCAGAATGACCAAAAAACCTTACATTCTACAGTCTATGAGAAACAAAACCACTGGGGTAGACTGAAATGAAATACAGTCATTAGTAGTAAGTTTGAGGTTGACTGCTCTTTAAAAAAAGAAAGTTTTTTTGTCTTCTGTTTTTCCAGTAGTGTCACTCTTCAGGGGCCCCTCTTTACTTTGTACTCTTTGACAGTCAGAAATATTTCCGATTTCCTGCTATTGTGTTTGAAATATGGATTTCACATATTTGGGGTAATCACTTCATCCGTGAAGTTGGCCCTCGTAAGTTAGAAACACTCAAATTTTAGAAACTCAATGTTCTGTGGGTTACAAATGACTGCCCACCATGCTGTTGCACTGGGGCAGACACCTTTAGTAATTTCTGAAATACGAAGTACTATTTTTTCTTTAGTGCATTCTCTCTCTTTAATTTCTCCATCCTGTGATATGTCTGTCCAAAGAACTTCCCAAAAAGCACTGTATGGCAGAAAAGGTTTTCAAAATGCATGAAAGAATTACAGCAGAGAGAAATGACTCACACTAAAGTTTTTTAAATATCTCTGGACTATGGCTAGGAACTATTACTATGGCTTACACGTGTAATTTCAGCATTTTGGGAGGCCAAGGCGGGCAGATCCCTTAAGTCTAGGAGTTTGAGACCAGCTTGGGCAATGTGGCAAAACCCCATCTCTGCAAAAAATACAAAATAATTATCCAGGTTTGATGGTGCACACCTGTGGTCCCAGCTATTCATGGAGGCTAAGCAGGGAAGATCACCTGAGTCCAGGAGGTGGAGGCTGCAGCGAGCTAAGATTATGCCTCTGCACCCCAGCCTTGGAGACAGTGAGATTCTCTCTCAAAAAAAAAAAAAATCTCTGGACTATAAACTCTCATGAATCTAGCATTATTTGGATCGGAAATGTATTCGTAGGATAGACTGTGATGACAAATAGATCAAATTTGGGATGCCTCAACACAAGAAATATTTTTATGTGTCATTATATAACAGCCCAGGGAGGCTGCAAAGAGAGTGTATGTTGCAGGCAAGAAATTTTGCTCTGCAGTCATTCAGGAGTTGAAGCTGATAGTGATTCTGCCATCTTGAATTCTGCCATGTGGCATTGCTGTCTGTCTGGAAGGTGCCATCACAGTCACCTAGAAGGGGAAAGGACACAGATAAACACATATGGAGTGGCCACATCACATCCATTCACATTCCACTGCCCAAAGCTCATGGCCACAGTTAACTGCAAGAGAAGCTAGGAAACGCCATGTCTATATATACAAAGGAAGAAGTGGAAGGTGGACTTTGGTAAACTATCTCACGTAAGAAAAATTAGGCCGGGCGTGGTGGCTCACGCCTATAATCCCAGCACTTTGGGAGGCTGAGGAGAATGGAACAATTGAGGTCAGGAGTTCGAGACCAGCCTGACCAACATGGTGAAACCCTGACTCTCCTAAAACTACAAAATTAGCCGGGCATGGTGGTGCATGCCTGTAGTCCCAGCTACTGGGGAGACTGAGGCAGGAGACTTGCTTGAACCCGGGAGGCGGAGGTTGCATTGAGCCAAGATTGTTCCATTGCAATCCAGCCTGGGCAACAAGAGTGAAACTCTGTCAAGAAAGAAAGAAAGACAGAAAGAGAGAAAGAGAGAGAGGAAGACAGGGAGAGAGAGAGAGAGAGAGAGAAAAAGGAAGGAAGGAAAGAAGGAAGGAAGGAAGGAAGGAAGGAAGGAAGGAAGGAAGGAAGGAAGGAAGGAAGGAGGGAGGGAGGGAGGGAGGGAGGGAGGGAGGGAGGGAGGGAGGGAAGGAAGGAAGGAAGGAAGGAAGGAAGGAAGGAAGGAAGGGAGGGAGGGAGGGAGGGAGGGAGGGAGGAAGTCTCTCTGAATTTCTTTCTTTATCTCTAAAATGGGGATAATACTAATACCAACCTCATTGTTGATACGTATTAAATGTAGTTGACTTCATATATGTAAAGCACTTAGCATAATGAACGTGTCTGAATTGTTGTTCTATAACCTTACCTTCCATGATTCTATCTAATACACATCCCAGCTCAGTGATACACAATGTCAATGACAGAAACATAATCAGCAAGAATAACAATCACTTATGCAGTGCTTCGTATGTGCCAGAAACTGTGAGATTATGAATGTTTGTTGTTTTAAACCACTAAAGTTTAGGGTAGTTTGTTACATAGTAGCAGATAAGGCGGTAAGAGGTTATGTCTACTCTGTTTAACTGTTCTGGGCCTAGTTTCTTGCAGTCTCTGGTGTTTCATCAATAAAATAATGATAATTCCCTTTTTATCCATTTGTTAGAATTACATTAAAGTATTACCTTAGACTAAGACATGTGTTGCAAGGGATATGAAAGTGTTTCACTCAATGCCCAGCACATAGAAGGTATTCAGTAAATATTTCCATAATACTTCTGCTGCAACAAATCACTGCAGTTCTCTCCTCACTAGCTGCTTGGATTTCTAGCAATCAAGAGAGTTTCTTTAATGAATTCTTACACACAACTATAAGATCCTATATAGGTTGCTATCCAAGAAAATTAAGGAAAAAATAATTTCTACACTAATGCTCAGCATGCCTGAACAGCTTACAAAGGAAGCCCTTTCCACGTCTCAGTGTCACACTCCAGGATTTTAATGTCCCATTTCTGAGAAACCATTCCAAACTGCAGTAAATGCAGTCCAAATGTATAAGGACTTGGTACATTGGCAACAAAGCAGATGCAAGAAAAATATGCAAACTCAGGAAAAATGCAAATTAGAAACAGTAAGTGATTTCACATGGTCATGAAATACCCCAGGGAGTGCACCAGGTCAGCGATTTCTTAAGAGAACTTTCAGAAGCAAGTGCACAACCCCAAGTGCTCTGTGGGTTTCTATTAAGACCCCACTTTTACAATTGGGAGAGACTAGATTCTGTGGGGCCTTTAATTATCTGTTCTTAAAAACCTAAATAATAAACATAGCAAGGACTCAGCCAGTTCATAATTATATTCACGACAGTGACTCTCTTGGGGTTTTGCTGATTGGTCCTTACTTGGAAGGTGGAAATAGAGTAGGCAAGTAGGAAAAACAAAGCATAAAAGAGGCAGTGCATCTCTCTGCTTGAGGAAAACTCACTTTGGACAGCACCTCGAATGCTATCAGGGAAGCTAGAGTGTTCTCCTGTTCTTTGCTGTCCTTGCCAGTGTCTTCTCCTGAACTCACATCAGAAGTATGCCTTCCAGGCGAAAATGCAACAATAGTAATATTAATAATAATGAGTGAAGTGTATTAAGCACTTTTGTGCCAGTACTGTTCTCAGACAGGCAGACAGACACACACAAATAAATATGTATATATACACAAATACTCCTCAACTTGCAATGGGGTTATGTCCCGATAAACGCATCACACACACACACACATCCATTAACTATATTTCACAAATGAGGAACAGAAAAGTTACTAACTTGACCAAAGTCTTACAGTAAGAAGATGATGCCAAGGTTCTAACCGAGGCACTCCAATTCTAAGGTCAACTCTGTTAGTGTTATCTAAAAAAGAAAAGCAATAATAAATTATCCACAAGAAAATTTTACAACCCAAGTTTTTCATACTCTTTAAAAAGACATTTTTTTCACATGTACTCTCATATTCTATGATTAGTCCTAGTCATTCTCACTTCACAGCTAGAGAAACTAAGACCGGAAGAGCTTCCAGATCTTGACTAGTACCACTCAATGAGTGGGAGGACCAGAATCCTGTACTGATCATGCAAACTTCACCACATAACAGCTTGTGATATTGAGTGAGTTGTTTCACCTATATGACCCCTCAAAACCAATTTATTAATCTAGAAAGTGGGAATAATAACAATTTCTGTGTAATAGGTTGTTGGAGCACAAAATAAAGTTATATGTATAAAGCATTTAGCACAGTTCATGGTGCATACAGATCTGTAGTAAATATTTGTTATAATTATCAGCAAATCATCTCCCTCATTACTGCAGTTGATTCTCCTTTTTACATTATTGGAAAGAAATTTTTCAACTGAGTTTCAGTTGAATACAGTATTAGATTATTCCTTAACTGAGTTTCAGTATTTTAAATGTATACTCCCTACTCAAAACTACCCCCGAAATCACGCCTGTAATCCCAGCACTCTGGGAGGCCAAGGCAAGTGGATCATGAGGTCGGGAGATCAAGACCATCTTGGCTAACACAGTGAAACCCAGTCTCTACAAAAAATACAAAAAAACTAGCTGGGTGTGGTGGCGGGCGCCTGTAGTCCCAGCTACTTGGGAGGCTGAAGCAGGAGAATGGCGTGAACCGGGGAGGTGGAGCTTGCAGTGAGCTGAGATTATGCCACTGCACTACGGCTTGGGTGACAGAGTGAGACTCCATCTCAAACAAACAAACAAACAAACAAAATACCTACTAAAAGGAAGTTCTTCAATGCTGAGACTTTGAACAAAGAAAAACTGTGCTCTAACAGGAAGCTGGTGACGTAGAAAGGTAAAGTTTCACTTCACAGGCACCTTTATTTCCCTCAAGGTGGACACTGAATGATTTGTGTGTGTGCACATTTTTCTATGCATTATTCAAAATTAAAATTCCTTAGAGGGAACCACTGAAAGCCAATTATTTAAAAAACTTAAAAAATGACAACTTGAAGAGTTCTTTGGTACTGATTCATCAAACTTAGCAATGATTTAACTGTAATTCTTTATTCAGATTCATCTCCCACAAAATAAAAATGCCATAAAGCTTTACAGCACTGTATTGTAATGAATAGAGAAACTAAAGAAAAAGTAAGATAAGCAAGTGAGAGGAAAATCCCAAAATGAGCCCATCCTGGCATCTTTCTAAAAAGAAAGAAACAAACAAACAAGCAGCCCCTCCTCTCAGCTCTTTGGAAAGAAATATTTAATCTTGACAATATCTGCACTTCGTAGTTGATTCATAGCATGACCTATCTCAAACAAGTTAAGATTCAAATGAAGTTTGCAATTAATCTTTCTATATCACTTTGCAAAACATTCTCATAACCTCATCCAGCCCTTTTATAAATCAATTCTGTGAGATGAACATCACTGTGTTCCCATTTTACAGAGGAAGGCACTGAGCCACAGAGAGTCCATATACTCACGATCAACAAACCGGTAAGACTAAGAACCAGGAATGATATTGTCTTCCTTCTCCAAATATCCTGTTCTTTATTATGAGTACCTAAAGAGTATTAAAAATTAATTATAGCTCAACAGTAGTAAGTAAATGTCCTCATGTGAAATCCATGGTTTAAAACTTAAGGTTATTATTTATCAAATAAGTTAAATCCTACTCACTTAACAATATTCATTGAGCTCATTCTGTAAACAAACATTAGGCCAGGGGCAGATATGAAATATGAGGCTCAATCTGTGATCTCACAGATGAAATATACAATTTAGAGAGAGAAAGATAAGCATGATGACAAATAAATAATGTATGAAAATTAGTCACTATTTTAGGCCAACTTTTTCTAAGCTGTAAGCTGTCATCCTACTTCTGCCAGGTGTTAATAATTGTTTTAAAAAGTGGGGGAAGAAGAGTACTTCATGGTGGGAAGATATTCATTGAGGACATAAGCATCTTCCTCTTGGAAATTAACAATGCATAGTGGCCTATTTCAAGTTTTGAAAGCCCTGCAAACAATAAAAACCTGATTAGTTTTTATTGAATCAGTATCTCCTAAACACTTTTTTATGAAACAAGGTTACTCATAAATCTTGTTGAGGATCTAATGTCCCAGGAAAGTGGTTTTCAAGCTTGAGCATGTACATAAGTATCATTGGAAAGGTTGCTAAAATACAAATGTGTGGGCTCCACTCCAGAAATTCTGATTCAAGTGGTCTCATTTGTCATTTGAGAACTTGCATTTTAGTCAAATTCCTAGCTGATCTGATGTTCAGGACTGGGAACTTAATTTGAGTAGTATCTCTACAGAACAGTTTTTAAAATGTACTCCTGGAGTAGGATGGTGAGACTTAACAAAAATATAATACACTCAGGTGATGGACACCCTTAGTGTCCTGATTGGATCACTACATGTTATATACATGTAACCCATTTTCTCAAGTACCCCATAAATTTACACAAATAAATAAATAAAATTATACTTTTCTCAATTAAAAAAATAAAATAAATGCTCCTCTAGAATGTTAGAATCTTTCTAATTTTTTGTAATAGTCATAAATACATATTCTCATCATTACATGCATATAGTTACATTCCTTTACATGATGCACCAGAAAGAATATCCACTTTAAGATGGAAAGAATGAAGAGAAGAAGGTATTGTTTAAAAGACCTATTATGAGAATAACTCAAATTCTATGTCTACCATTATTAAACTGTGTGGCTTAGAGCAGGGATCGGAAGGCATTTGTTTGTTTGTTTGTTTTTGTTTTATACTTTACGTTCTAGGGTCTATGTGCACAATGCGCAGGCTTGTTACATATGTATACATGTGCCATCTTGGTGTGCTGCACCCATTAACTCGTCATTTACATTAGGTATATCTCCTAATGCTATCCCTCCCCACTCCTCCCACCCCACAACAGGCCCCAGTGTGTGATGTTCCCCTTCCTGTGTCCAAGTGTTCTCATTGTTCAATTCCCACCTATGAGTGAGAACATGCGGTGTTTGGTTTTCTGTTCTTGCGATAGTTTGCTGAGAATGATGGTTTCCAGCTGCATCCATGTCCCTAAAAAGGACATGAACTCAGCCTTTTTTATGGCTGCACAGTATTCCATGGTGTATATGTGCCACATTCTCTTAATCCAGTCTGTCATTGATGAACATTTGAGTTGGTTCCAAGTCTTTGCTATTGTGAATAGTGCCACAATAAACATACGTGTGCATGTGTCTTTATAGCAGCATGATTTATAATCCTTTGGGTATATACCCGGTAATGGGATGGCTGGGTCAAATGGCATTTCTAGTTCTAGATCCTTGAGGAATCGCCACACTGTTTTCCACAATGGTTGAACTAGTTTACAATCCCACCAACCGTGTAAAAGTGTTCCTATTTCTCCACATCCTCTCTAGCTCCTGTTGTCTCCTGACTTTTTAATGATCGCCATTCTCACTGGTGTGACATGGTATCTCATTATGGTTTTGATTTGCATTTCTCCGATGGCTAGTGATGATGAACATTTTTTCATGTGTCTGTTGGCTGTATAAATGCTTTCTTTTGAGAAGTGTCTGTTCATATCCTTTGTCCACTTTTTAATGGGGTTGTTTGCTTTTTCTTGTAAATTTGTTTTCAGTTCCTTGTAAATTCTGGATATTAGCCCTTTATCAGATGAGCAGATTGCAAAAATTTTCTCCTATTCTGTAGGTTGCCTTTTCATTCTGATGGTAGTTTCTTTTGCTGTTCAGAAGCTCTTTAGTTTAATTAGATCCCATTTGTCAATTTTGGCTTTTGTTGCCATTGCTTTTGGTGTTTTAGACATGAAGTCCTTGCCCATGCCTATGTCCTTAATGGTATTACCTAGGTTTTCTTCTAGGGTTTTTATGGTCTCAGGTCTAACATTTAAGTCTCTAATCCATCTTGAATTAATTTTTGTATAAGGTGTAAGGAAGGCTTCCATTTTCAGCTTTCTACATATAGCTAGCCAGTTTTCCCAGCACCATGTATTAAATAGGGAATCCTTTCCCCATTTCTTGTTTTTGTCAGATTTGTCAAAGATCAGATGGTTGTAGATGTGTGGTGTTATTTCTGAGGGTTCTGTTCTGTTCCATTGGTCTATATATCTGTTTTGGTAACAGTACCATGCTGTTTTGGTTACTGTAGCCTTGTAGTATAGTTTGAAGTCAGGTAGCGTGATGCCTCCAGCTTTGTTCTTTTGACTTAGGATTGTCTTGGCAATGCGGGCTCTTTTTTGGTTCCATATGAACTTTAAAGTAGTTATTTCCAATTCTGTGAAGAAAGTCATTGGTAGCGTAATGGGGATAACATTGAATCTATAAATTACCTTGGGCAGTATGGCCATTTTCACAATATTGATTCTTCCTATCCATGAGCATGGAATGTTCTTCCATTTGTTTGTGTCCTCTTTTATTTCATTGAGCAGTGGTTTGTAGTTCTCCTTGAAGAGGTCCTTCACATCCCTTGCAAGTTGGATTCCTAGGTGTATTATTCTCTTTGAAGCAATTGTGAATGGGAGTTCATTCATGATTTGGCTCTCTGTCTGGTATTGGTGTATAAGAATGCTTGTGATTTTTGCACATTGATTTTGTATCCTGAGACTTTGCTGAAGTTTCTTATTAGCTTAAGGAGATTTTGGGCTAGATGATGGGATTTTCTAAATATACAATCATGTCATCTGCCAATAGGGACAGTTTAACTTCTTCTTTTCCTAACTGAATACCCTTTATTTCTTTCCCTTGCCTGATTGCCCTGGTTGGAACTTCCAACACTATGTTGAATAGGAGTGGTGAGAGAGGGCATCCCTGTCTTGTGCCAGTTTTTAAGGGGAATGCTTCCAGTGTTTGCCCATTCAGTATGATATTGGCTGTGGGTTTGTCATAAATAGCTCTTATTATTTTGAGATACGTTCCATCAATACCGAATTTATTGAGAGCTTTTAGCATGAAGGGCTGTTGAATTTTGTCAAAGGCCTTTTCTGCATCTATTGAGATAATCATGTGTTTTTTGTCTTTGGTTCTGTTTATATGCTGGATTACATTTATTGATTTGCATATGTTGAACCAGCCTTGCACCCCAGGGATGAAGCCCACTTGATCATGGTGGATAAGCTTTTTGATGTGCTGCTGGATTTGGTTTGCCAGTATTTTATTGAGGATTTTTGCATCGATGTTCATTAGGGATATTGGTCTGAAATTCTTTTTTTTGTTGTTGTTGTGTCTCTGCCAGGCTTTGGTATTAGGATGATGTTAGCCTCATAAAATGAGTTAGGGAGGATTCCCTCTTTTTCTATTGATTGGAATAGTTTCAGAAGGAATGGTACCAGCTCCTCCTTGTACCTCTGGTAGAATTTGGCTGTGAATCCATCTGGTCCTGGACTTTTTTTGGGTGGTAGGCTATTAACTGTTGCTTCAATTTCAGAGCCTGTTATTTGTCTATTCAGGGATTCAACTTCTTTCTGGTTTAGTCTTGGGAGAATGTATGTGTCCAGGAATTTATCCATTTCTTCTAGATTTTCTAGTTTATTTGCATAGAAGTCTTTATAGTATTCTCTGATGGTAGTTTGTATTTCTGTGGGGTCAGTGGTAATATCCCCTTCATCATTTTTTATATTGTCTAGTTGATTCTTCTCTCTTTTATTCTTTATAAGTCTGGCTAGTGGTCTATCTATTTTTTTAATCTTTTCAAAAACCCAGCTCCTGGAATTGTTGATTTTTTGAAGGGTTTTATTGTGTCTCTAGCTCCTTCAGTTCTGCTCTGATCTTAGTTATTTCTTGCCTTCTGCTAGCTTTTGAATGTGTTTGCTCTTGCTTCTCTAGTTCTTTTAATTGTGATGTTAGGCTGTCAATTTTAGATCTTTCCTGCTTTGTCTTGTGGGCATTTAGTGCTATAAATTTCCCTCTACACACTGCTTTAAATGTGTCCCAGAGATCCTGGTATGTTGTATCTTTGTTCTCATTGATTTCAAAGAACATCTTTATTTCTGCCTTCATTTCATTATGTACCCAGTAGTCATTCAGGAGCAAGTTGTTCAGTTTCCATGTGGTTGAGTGGTTTTGATTGAGTTTCTTAGTCCTGAGTTCTAGTTTGATTGCACTGTGGTCTGAGAGACACAGTTTGTTATAATTTCTGTTCTTTTACATTTGCTGAGGAGTGCTTTACTTCCAACTATGTGGTCAATTTTGGAATAAGTGTGATGTGGTACAGAGAAGAACGTATATTCTGTTGATTTGGGGTGGAGAGTTCTGTAGATGTCTATTAGGTCCACTTGGTGCAGAGTTGAGTTCAATTCCTGGATATCCTTGCTAACTTTCTATCTCGTTGATCTGTCTAATGTTGACAGTGGGGTGTTAAAGTCTCCCATTATTATTGTGTGGGAGTCTAAGTCTCTTTGTAAGTCTCTAAGGACTTGCTTTATGAATCTGGGTGCTCCTGTATTGGATGCATATATATTCAGGATAGTTAGCTGTTCTTGTTGAATTGATCCCTTTCCCAATATGTAATGACCTTCTTTGTCTCTTTTGATCTTTGATGGTTTAAAGTCTGTTTTATCAGAGACTAGGATGCAACCCCTGCCTTTTTTTTTTCCATTTGCTTTGTAGATCTTCCTCCATCCCTTTATTTTGAGCCTATCTGTGTCTCTGCACATGAGATGGGTCTCCTGGATACAGCAAACTGATGGGTCTTGACTCTTTATCCTATTTGCCAGTCTGTGTCCTTTAATTGGACCATTTAGCCCATTTACATTTAAGGTCAATATTGTTATGTGTGAATTTTATCCAGTCATTATGATGTTAACTGGTTATTTTGCTCGTTAGTTGATGCAGTTTCTTCCTAGTATTGATGGTCTTTACATTTTGGCCTGTTTTTGCAATGACTGGTACTGGTTGTTCCTTTCCATGTTTAGTGCTTCCTTCAGGAGCTCTTCTAGGGCAGGTCTGGTGGTAACAAAATCTCTCAGCATTTGCTTGTCTGTAAAGGATTTTATTTCTCCTTCACTTATGAAAGTTAGTTTGGCTGGATAGGAAATTCTGGGTTGAAAATTCTTTAAGAATGTTGAATATTGGCCCCCACTGTCTCTGGCTTGTAGAGTTTCTGCCGAGAGATCTGCTGTTAGTCTGATGGGCTTCCCTTTGTGGGTAACCCGACCTTTCTCTCTGACTGCCCTTAACATTTTTTCCTTCATTTCAAGTGCCCTTAACTTTTTTTTCCTTCATTTCAACTTTGGTGAATCTGACAATTATGTGTTTTGGAGCTCTTCTCAACGAGTATCTTTGTGGCGTTCTCTGTATTTCCTGAATTTGAATGTTGGCCTGCCTTGCTATGTTGGGGAAGTTCTCCTGGATAATATCCTGCAAAGTGTTTTCCAACTTGGTTGCATTCTCCCCATCACTTTCAGGTACACCAATCAGATGTAGATTTGGTCTTTTCACATAATCCCATATTTCTTGGAGACTTTGTTCATTTCTTTTTGCTCTTTTTTCTTTAGACTTCTCTTCTTGCTTCATTTCGTTCATTTGATCTTCAGTCACTGATACCCTTTCTTCCAGTTGATCGAGTCAGTGACTGAAGCTTGTGTATTTGTCACGTAGTTCTTGTGTTTTCATCTCTTTCAGGTCATTTATGGACTTCTCTTCATTGGTTATTCTAGTTATTCATTCGTCAAATCTTTTTTCAAGGTTTTTAGTTTCTTTGTGCTGGGTTCATAATTCCTCCTTTAGCTCTGAGAAGTTTGATCATCTGAAGCCTTCTTCTCTCAACATGCCAAAGTCATTCTCCATCCATCTTTGTTCCATTGCTGGTGATGAGCTGCATTCCTTTGGAGGGGGAGAGGTGCTCTGATTTTTAGAATTTTCAGCTTTTCTGAACTGCTTTTTCCCCATCTTTGTGGTTTTATCTACCTTTGGTCTTTGATGATGGTAACTTACAGATGGGGTTTTTGTGTGGATGTCCTTTCTGTTTGTTAGTTTTCCTTCTAACAGTCAAGACCCTCAGCTTCAGGTCTGTTGGAGTTTGCCTGCAGTCTACTCCAGACCCTGTTTGTCAGGGTATCAGCAGCGAAGGCTGCAGAAGAGATATTGCTGAACAGCAAGTGTTGCTGTCTAATTGTTCCTCTGGAAGCTTTGTCTCAGAGGTGTACCCAGCCGTGTGAGGTGTGAGGTGTCAGTCTGCCCCTAGTGGCGGATGTCTCCCAATTAGGCTACTCAGGGGTCAGGGACCCACTTGAGCAGACAGTCTGTCTGTTCTCAAATCTCAAACTCTGTGCTGGGAAAACTGCTACTCTCTTCAAAGATGTCAGACAGGGACATTTACATCTGCAGAGGTTTCTGCTGCCTTTTGTTTGGCTATGCCCTGTCCCCAGAGGTGGAGTCTACAGAGGCAGGCAGGCCTCCTTGAGCTGTGGTGGGCTCCACCCAGTTTGAGCTTCTGGGCTGCTTTGTTTACCTACTTAAGCCTCAGCAGTGGTGGGTGCCCATCCCCCAGTCTCTCTGCTGCCTTGCAGTTAGATATCAGACTGCTGTGCTAGCAATGAGGGAGGCTCCGTGGGCGTGGGACCCTCCGAGCCAGGCGTGGGATATAATCTCCTGATGTGCCGTTTGCTAAGACCCTTGGTAAAGCGCAGTATTAGGGTGGGAGTGACCTGATTTTCCAGATGTTGTGTGTCACAGTTTCCCTTGGCTAGGAAAAGGATTTCCATTCCCCCTTGTGCTTCCCAGGTGAGGTGATGCCTTGCCCTGCTTAGGCTCTTGCTCCTTGGGCTGCACCCGCTCTCCTGCACCAACTGTCTGACATGCCCCAGTGAGATGAACCCAGTACCTCGGTTGGAAATGCAGAAATCACCCCTCTTCTATGTCACTCATGCTGGGAGCTGGAGGCTGGAGCTGTTCCTATTTGGCCATCTTGGTGCCCTCCCAGAAGGCATTTTAAATTGAGGTGGAGATATGTACAAAGCCATGTGGGAAATATCATGTGTCCCTGCATACAGAGAACAAGCTATTTTGCTTGGTTGGAGATGAGGAGACAGAGGCTGTACATAAGAATGTGTTCAATTTAAAGCAACAAAATATGTGAACCAAATGACTTTGAACAATCAAGGGGAAATATTGGCTCACATCACTAAAATATATAGAGGCACAGCAGATTTACAGTTAGATCTGATGATCTGCTAGCTCTATCCCCTCCAGAATGTAGGCTCCAGGCAGGCAGGAAGGAAGAGGACATCAGTTCTCTTAGTGTCTACCATGCTGCCTGTATTACAGTAGGTCCTCAATAAATTCATGTTGTAGGAAATTAATGCATATCCTCAAAGATGTAGTTAGTTTCAGTATCACTCCTTTCCTCATGGTTTCCACTTCAATATTAGTCTAACTTGCCTTAGAGACACAAGATGACTGCTATTTGCTTCAGTTAGCTAAACACTTTTTTCATGGCTGTGAGAGACTAGCTACCTCTTCCATAAATGAATTTTCTTTTCTTCCTGGGCGCAATAGTCTCTATTTCCTTCTTTTACAATTGGGTGTATCCATGCAACTCAATTCTAGCCAATGGCGTGTGAGTAGTAGTGATATCTGCCATTTACAGACCTACACATAAAGGCTCCCAGGCACATCTTCTCTGCTCTTTCCTGGAACACTTGCTTGATGGCAATAAATACAGCAACCTTAGCAGCTACATATTGCAGTTGGCAGAGCTTTCACATTTCAGCCTCTTCATATTTTTTAGTTTTGTTGTCACTGTTGTTATTTCTTAATTGATTTAGGAGCTGACCTAATAAAAAATTGAAGAAAAATAAAGCATTTTGTTCTGGGTTTCTCATTAGGAACATGAGGTTAACTCTATTGCAACTGGCTTAGTTCATATGATCATCCCCAGAGGTGAGGGAAAGAGATGTGCTAATTGATTAAGCCAAGGTCACATGGTCGAAATTTAGAATTGGGTTTTGAGGTCAGTTTCCCTAAACCACCCAGATATCCAAGTGGAAATCAGGCTCCATTGACAAAAGGGAATAGTTCTTAGAAATACAACTACAAATGTCCAATCCAAGTTGACAAGTTCCAAGCAAGGAAGGGCTTTCCATTAAAGAATGTGGATGCTACCTGGGGGGCAACTGGAGGCCACTGCTGAATTTTAAGCATGGGAGTAACACGGTCAGGTTTTTTTAAATTACAAAATGCTTTAGCACAGAGAAAATTATAAAGAACAATATAAGTAACAGATACGCACTCACTATCCTGCTTAATCAAATGTCACACTTTGCCAAGCTTGATTTAAATTTTTTAAAGCAAAGAAACGTTACAGATATGGCTGAAACATCCTATGTGCCCCACTGCTGATATATACCTCTCTTCCCAAGGGTAACCACTTTCTGACTTTGATACTTATCATTCCCAGGCATGATTTAATATTATTGCTGAATTTGCATATATACATAAATAATATATACAGTTGTTTGCATGTTTTAAAACTTTGCATTAAATAACGTCAAATGATTAACATTTTTCACAAATTGCATTTTAACTCAGTCTTTTATAAGATTGCCAACAATGACATCTCTTCAGATCATTCATTTGGACCATTATATTATTTTTCATTGTATGACTATGCCATGGCTCATTTATCCATTCTGTTGTGGATAAACACTTGTGTTGTTTCTATAATTTTGCTGTTAAAAATAATGGCATTGTGAACATTCTTGTGTGTATATCATTGTGTACACATGCTAGAGTTTCTCTAATGTATTCTGGTGTATATTGCTGGGCCAAAGGCCATGTGAGTCTTCAACTTCCCTAGATGTCATACCAACTCATACATATATGACCAGTGTGAGCATTCTCAGTGCTCTACATTGTCCAGATTCTGCAAGAAGCACTGGTGGCCTATTGGTTAGGTTGACTGATATTAGAAGGTTATTGCCAAAGTCTATGTGAGAGACACTGGGGGTCTTAAATACCTATATGTAAGGGAGATAAAGTGAGACAGGAAAGAAGTTAACATATTTAGGAACAAAATCCACATGACTTGATGATTGATTATGGAGAAAATAGGGAGAAGAAGGGAACAAGAAGACTCTCAAGTCTCTAGCTTGAACACAAGAGGAAACTTATGTGTAGTGAGACTGATGACTAATTCCTTTTGAACATGGTGCCTTTGAGGGTTTGGTAGTAAAAAAGAAAGCACTATCCATCAGGCATTTGGATATTTAGGTCTGGAAGATTGAAAAGAGATCAAAATAGAAAATAAAAATTATAAAATCATCAAAATGGGTAAAATTAGAAGAGTTGGATCAAGAAAAATACGTAGAATCAGTAGAGAAGTGAGTTAAGAAAATATCTCTGGGAAACATTAATATTTAAAGGTACATAAAAGGAGAAGAAGACTGTAGAGAAGACAGAGACTGAAGAAGGAGACAAAGTGTCTCATGTTGTAGTAGCCAGAGGAATAGAGCTTCAAAGAGTGAGTCGTCAACCACATTAAATGCAGCTAGAAAACCAAGAAGGTAAAAAATGAAAAATTAACATTAACATACAATGAAGTTATTAAGCCCATGTTAAAATGGTTTCAGTGGAATAGCATAGATGGAAATAATTGCAATTAGTTAAAGAATTTTTTTAAAAGAGAAAAATTCATACAGCTAACTTTCTCAAATTAAATTTTTTGAAAATAAAACAGTGAGATGGAATTGGGTGCAAGATGTTTATTGAAAATCAACACATGTGAAAGGAAAGAGAATGAACCTAAGAAAATTGGCTCCAGAATCTATTAATGTAAAGACTATGTTATATTGTCTCTCTATCTTTAGGGAAAAATATACCAAATTCACCTTGTGTCACCAGAATCAGATTCATTAAACCCATTTTGGACCACTCTCACCACTAGTTTCACCCTCAGAGACATAGTAAGGAAACTAAAGCAAAAGATTACAAGAGCAAAGGACAAAAAAGGAAATGGCATTTTCTCCCTTCACCTTTGCCCTCTTTGATTTTCTCCATTGTTGCTAAAAGGAACACTTAGAAAACTATGAAAGAAACTTCTGCCTGTAAATGAAGCTCCATGATTATGAATTCTGAATCCTTGTAACAGAAGGACCAATAGCACTGATACATGACTTCTATTAGTGGAGACTGGGAAGGTGGGTGACTTTAGCTCACTGAAGCTGATCACAGCAAAATAAAAAATGATCACAGTGTCCCCTCTTTATCCTGGGGTAACTATGAACATTCAATGGGAGCCAACTACTGTATTCAGGTCCTGGGTGCAGCTCCTGGCACATGTCATCGCCCATGAGGTAGTAGTTCTGAGTACCCTTGCCCATCAGTGGTGCTGAGGGGAGAAGGGAGGGCAGCCTGCTCACTGGGGAGAGCAGGAATGAGGCTAGGAAGGACAGGGACCCGGCAAAGATGTCTTGTGTTTGAGAGAGACTTCAGTTTATGTTCAGTCAACTTCCTGTGGTGCTAAGAAGTGAAAGTTGAACTTGACTATCAAGGAACAGGCAGTTTGTTAGCTGGGCCCCTGGGAGGAAGTCAACAAGCTCCACCACATCTAACACCTACTGCTTGCAGCCCTTCCCCCAGGTCAGGCAGCTGCGCACCTCATGCTTCCAACCGAGGGGGAATGAATGGGTACCAAGGAGTAGATGAGTTTACTTCTTTCCCAGGGATGAGAAGCGGGTGAAGAAATCAGCATGTGTTGGACATTTACATGTGCCAGATACCTTATATATGTAGTGCAGTATCATTATCCCCACTATGCAGAAAGGACACTGAGGCTCAGAGACTTGTTCAAGACCACATCTGGTCAATAGGGAGCAAGGGTTCAAAATCATGTCAGTCTGGTACTCAAGTCCCCTGTTCTTTCCATGACTACATTAGATGTATCCCTAGATAGTCTGGGTGTAAGAGCATGAGTCTCCCATGCAAGGAAGTGGGGGCTCTTGGAACATACCTCTTTAAGAAGTCTTCCATCATTGTGCTGCCTTCCTCCTCTGTGCACCCTCAACACTCACTGTTGAGCTCTTCTCTAGGAGTTTGCAATCTAGGGGGAGAGATGGGCACACAAGGAAACAATTTCAAAGTAGTATGGCAAATACTGAGCTAGATAAACACATGAATGACTATGAAGAACAGAGGATTGGGTCTCCTAACTCAACATGAGACTCATGGAAGTCTCCTGAGGAGAAACCTCTGAGTCCTAGAGAGTGATAATTGGCCAGAAAAATTAAGAAAGGGCAGGGAATTCCAGAGAGAAGTAACAGATAAACAAAAGCAAAGAGACATAGGATAGTCTGGAGTCTGGTCAAATTACAATCAGTTGGAAGTAGTAGAGAATAAACTACAAAGTGGAGAGAGGGGAGAAGTAAAGCTGAATAGATAAACAGGGTCAACTCACAGAGGATCCTATGCAAGCTAAATTCCAGATGCTGCTATAAAAATTCCATGTGCTGCTATAAAAAATTTTCTCATGAAATATTTTAAGATTTTTGTGGAATATTTTAAGACCTTTTGTGGACATCTAATGAAGCACTCCTGTATTTGGAGGCAGCACTGGTAGCAAATCAAACATAATAAAAGGTATGTACATCAAACATTGACACATTGATTCAACATGTATATATTGAGCACCTACTGTGTGCCAGGCACTCTTTTCATCATCAAGTAGTCTGGCACTAAACAAAACACAAAACACACTGCCCTCTTTGAAGTGATAATAAAAAAATAAGCGAATTATATATTATCTCAGCAGACATTTCATGGTATGTGGAAAGCATATCAGGGAAAGAGGTGTGAAGTATCATGAGAGGAATTACAATATTAATAGGACGTTAAGACAGCTCCTACTGAAGTCGTGTTTAAACAGACACTTGGAGAAGAGGAGGGAGTTGGCCAAGCTGATATATGGGGAAAAGCATTCCAGGAAGGAGGATCAGCCAGTTCAAAGCCCTGGGGGGTGGGGGCTGAGCTTGGCATATTTGAGGAGTGGTAAGGAGGCCAGTGTGGCTGGAACAAAATGATCAAAGAAAAAGGTGGTAGTAAATGAGGTCAGATAAACAGTAAGAGACAAGGACTTTTAGGCCATCCAGAACTTAGATTTTTCCTGAGAGGGCAGAGGAGCCATGAGAAAGCTTTGAGATGAGGATGAGATGATCTAATTCAGGTTTTAATTGGATAGTTCAGAGCAAGAGTGGGGTCAGGGAACCAGCAAGGAGGCTGTGGCAATAATCATGAAAAGAGGTGCAGTGGCTTGGACCAGGGAGTTAGCAGTGGAAGCAGAGAGAAGTGATGAAACTCTGGATATGGGAAAGGGTGGGCAGGAGAGAACAGTACCCAAGATGATCCAGGATTTTATCCTGAAAAACTGGGGAAAAAGAAAAAACGACAACAACATCAGTGGAAGGGGTTTCAGGGAGACCAGGTGTCCTGGTTGCAGCTTTGTCTTGCCTTAAAAATATTTGAGAACATAACCAGTAATGGGATTGCTGGATTGAATGGTAGTTCCATTTTTAGGCCTTTGAGACATTGCCACACTGCTTTCCTTAGCAAACTAAGGCAGGAACAGAAAACCAAATACCACAAGTTCTCACTTTTAAATGAGAGCTAAATGATGAGAACTCGTGAACACATAGAGGGGAACAAGAGATACTGAGGCCTACCTGAGGGTAGAGGTTGGGAGGAGGGAGAGGATCAGGAAAAATAACCAATGGGCACTAGGCTTAATACCTGGGAGATGAAAGTATCTGTACAACAAAGCCCTGTGGCATAAGTTTCCCTATGTAACAAACCTGCACATGTACCCCTGAACTTAAAGGTGTATATATATACGAAAGAATTATACTTTTGAGTTTTAATAGCACATTGTCTATAAGGTTTTGCAATTTAAACTTTACTATATTTTTATATAAACAAGAGCTGAGTTGAGTTGACCTTGATATTACATATTACAGATATTTTATTAACATTTATTAATTTTTAATTCTTTGATTTTTTTCAAATTGTGGAATAATATACCTATTTTTCAGATTTCAGGCAGGCCATTGAAAAGCTCCTAGTTCTATTTACTGTTCCTGTAATGCTTTATGAATAAAACAGTGCAGGCTGTCCTCTTAGAGTTTGCAGTCTAAGGTGGAGAAATATAATAAA
The DNA here is from genome assembly GCF_037993035.2 of Macaca fascicularis. Taxonomy (NCBI): domain Eukaryota; kingdom Metazoa; phylum Chordata; class Mammalia; order Primates; family Cercopithecidae; genus Macaca; species Macaca fascicularis. Next base: position 136,889,432 of record NC_088382.1, read on the forward strand.
AGCAAAAGCCTGCATTTTTAACTAATATGGTGTGGGTTCTAAAGCTCAGATAAATTATTTCATTTAGTTCTTTTTTTTTTAATTTTTTTTAAATTTATTTATTATTATTATACTTTAAGTTGTAGGGTACATGTGCATAACGTGCAGGTTTGTTACATATGTATACTTGTGCCATGTTGCTGTGCTGCACCCATCAACTCGTCATTTACATCAGGTATAACTCCCAATGCAATCCCTCCCCCCTCCCCCCTCCGCATGATAGGCCCCGGTGTGTGATGTTCCCCTTCCTGAGTCCGAGTGATCTCATTGTTCAGTTCCCACCTATGAGTGAGAACATGCGGTGTTTGGTTTTCTGTTCTTGTGATAGTTTGCTAAGAATGATGGATTCCAGCTGCATCCAAGTCCCTACAAAGGACTCAAACTCATCCTTTTTTATGGCTGCATAGTATTCCATGGTGTATATGTGCCACATTTTCTTAATCCAGTCTGTCACTGATGGACATTTGGGTTGATTCCAAGTCTTTGCTATTGTGAATAGTGCCGCAATAAACATACGTGTGCATGTGTCTTTATAGCAGCATAATTTATAATCCTTTGGGTATATACCCAGTAATGGGATGGCTGGGTCATATGGTACATCTAGTTCTAGATCCTTGAGGAATCGCCATACTGTTTTCCATAATGGTTGAACTAGTTTACAATCCCACCAACAGTGTAAAAGTGTTCCTATTTCTCCACATCCTCTCCAGCACCTGTTGTTCCCTGACTTTTTAATGATTGCCATTCTAACTGGTGTGAGATGGTATCTCATTGTGGTTTTGATTTGCATTTCTCTGATGGCCAGTGATGATGAGCATTTTTTCATGTGTCTGTTGGCTGTATGAATGTCTTCTTTTGAGAAATGTCTGTTCATATCCTTTGCCCACTTTTGGATGGGGTTGTTTGTTTTTTTCTTGTAAATTTGTTTGAGTTCTTTGTAGGTTCTGGATATTAGCCCTTTGTCAGATGAGTGGATTGCAAAAATTTTCTCCCATTCTGTAGGTTGCCTGTTCACTCTGATGGTAGTTTCTTTTGCTGTGCAGAAGCTCTTTAGTTTAATGAGATCCCATTTGTCAATTTTGGCTTTTGCTGCCGTTGCTTTTGGTGTTTTAGACATGAAGTCTTTGCCCATGCCTATGTCCTGAATGGTACTACTTAGGTTTTCCTCTAGGATTTTTATGGTATTAGGTCTAACATTTAAGTCTCTAATCCATCTTGAATTAATTTTCGTATAAGGAGTAGGAAAGGATCCAGTTTCAGCTTTCTACTTAAGGCTAGCCAATTTTCCCAGCGCCATTTATTAAATAGGGAATCCTTTCCCCATTTCTTGTTTCTCTCAGGTTTGTCAAAGATCAAATGGCTGTAGATGTGTGGTATTATTTCTGAGGACTCTGTTCTGTTCCATTGGTCTATATCTCTGTTTTGGTCCCAGTACCATGCTGTATTGGTTACTGTAGCCTTGTAGTATAGTTTGAAGTCAGGTAGCCTGATGCCTCCAGCTTTGTTCTTTTGACTTAGGATTGTCTTGGAGATGCGGGCTCTTTTTTGGTTCCATATGAACTTTAAAGCAGTTTTTTCCAATTCTGTGAAGAAACTCATTGGTAGCTTGATGGGGATGGCATTGAATCTATAAATTACCTTGGGCAGTATGGCCATTTTCACGATATTGATTCTTCCTATCCATGAGCATGGTATGTTCTTCCATTTGTTTGTGTCCTCTTTTATTTCACTGAGCAGTGGTTTGTAGTTCTCCTTGAAGAGGTCCTTTACATCCCTTGTAAGTTGTATTCCTAGGTATTTGATTCTCTTTGAAGCAATTGTGAATGGAAGTTCATTCCTGATTTGGCTCTCTGTTTGTCTGTTACTGGTGTATAAGAATGCTTGTGATTTTGGCACATTAATTTTGTATCCTGAGACTTTGCTGAAGTTGCTTATCAGCTTAAGGAGATTCTGGGCTGAGACAATGGGGTTTTCTAAATATACAATCATGTCATCTGCAAACAGGGACAATTTGACTTCTTCTTTTCCTAACTGAATACCCTTGATTTCTTTCTCTTGCCTGATTGCCCTAGCCAGAACTTCCAGCACTATGTTGAATAGGAGTGGTGAGAGAGGGCATCCCTGTCTTGTGCCAGTTTTCAAAGGGAATTTTTCCAGTTTTTGCCCATTCAGTATGATATTGGCTGTGGGTTTGTCATAAATAGCTCTTATTATTTTGAGGTACGTTCCATCAATACCGAATTTATTGAGCATTTTTAGCATGAAGGGCCGTTGAATTTTGTCAAAAGCCTTTTCTGCATCAATTGAGATAGTCATGTGGTTCTTGTCTTTGGTTCTGTTTATATGCTGGATTATGTTTATTGATTTGCGAATGTTGAACCAGCCTTGCATCCCAGGGATGAAGCCCACTTGATCATGGTGGATAAGCTTTTTGATGTGTTGCTGAATCCGGTTTGCCAGTATTTTATTGAGGATTTTTGCATCGATGTTCATCAGGGATATTGGTCTAAAATTCTCTTTTTTTGTTGTGTCTCTGCCAGGCTTTGGTATCAGGATGATGTTGGCCTCATAAAATGAGTTAGGGAGGATTCCCTCTTTTCCCATTGATTGGAATAGTTTCAGAAGGAATGGTACCAACTCCTCCTTGTACCTCTGGTAAAATTCAGCTGTGAATCCATCTGGTCCTGGACTTTTTTTGGTTGGTAGGCTATTAATTGTTGCCTCAATTTCAGAGCCTACTATTGGTCTATTCAGGGATTCCACTTCTTCCTGGTTTAGTCTTGGAAGAGTGTAAGTGGCCAGGAAATTATCCATTTCTTCTAGATTTTCCAGTTTATTTGCGTAGAGGTGTTTATAGTATTCTCTGATGGTAGTTTGTATTTCTGTGGGGTCGGTGGTGATATCCCCTTTATCATTTTTTATTGCGTCGATTTGATTCTTCTCTCTTTTCTTCTTTATTAGTCTGGCTAGTGGTCTGTCAATTTTGTTGATCTTTTCAAAAAACCAACTCCTGGATTCATTGATTTTTTGGAGGGTTTTTTGTGTCTCTATCTCCTTCAGTTCTGCTCTGATCTTAGTTATTTCTTGCCTTCTGCTAGCTTTCGAATGTGTTTGCTCTTGCTTCTCTAGTTCTTTTAATTGCGATGTTAGAGTGTCAATTTTAGATCTTTCCTGCTTTCTCTTGTGGGCATTTAGTGCTATAAATTTCCCTCTACACACTGCTTTAAATGTGTCCCAGAGATTCTGGTATGTTGTATCTTTGTTCTCATTGGTTTCAAAGAACATCTTTATTTCTGCCTTCATTTCGTTATGTACCCAGTAGTCATTCAGGAGCAGGTTGTTCAGTTTCCATGTAGTTGAGCGGTTTTGATTGAGTTTCTTAGTCCTGAGTTCTAGTTTGATTGCACTGTGGTCTGAGAGACAGTTTGTTATAATCTCTGTTCTTGTACATTTGCTGAGGAGTGCTTTACTTCCAATTACGTGGTCAATTTTGGAGTAAGTACAATGTGGTGCTGAGAAGAATGTATATTCTGTTGATTTGAGGTGGAGAGTTCTATAGATGTCTATTAGGTCTGCTTGCTGCAGAGATGAGTTCAATTCCTGGATATCCTTGTTAACTTTCTGTCTCGTTGATCTGTCTAATGTTGACAGTGGAGTGTTGAAGTCTCCCATTATTATTGTATGGGAGTCTAAGTCTCTTTGTAAGTCTCTAAGGACTTGCTTGATGAATCTGGGTGCTCCTGTATTGGGTGCATATATATTTAGGATAGTTAGCTCTTCCTGTTGAATTGATCCCTTTACCATTATGTAATGGCCTTCTTTGTCTCTTTTGATCTTTGATAGTTTAAAGTCTGTTTTATCAGAGACTAGTATTGCAACCCCTGCTTTTTTTTGTTCTCCATTTGCTTGGTAAATCTTCCTCCATCCCTTTATTTTGAGCCTATGTATGTCTCTGCGTGTGAGATGGGTCTCCTGAATACAGCAGACTGATGGGTCTTGACTCTTTATCCAGTTTGCCAGTCTGTGTCTTTTAATTGGAGCATTTAGTCCATTTACATTTAAGGTTAAGATTGTTATGTGTGAACTTGATCCTGCCATTATGATATTAACTGGTTATTTTGCTCGTTAGTTGATGCAGTTTCTTCCTAGCCTCGATGGTCTTTACATTTTGGCATGTTTTAGCAATGGCTGGTACCGGTTGTTCCTTTCCATGTTGAGTGCTTCCTTCAGGGTCTCTTGTAAGGCAGGCCTAGTGGTGACAAAATCTCTAAGCATTTGCTTATCTGTAAAGGATTTTATTTCTCCTTCACTTATGAAACTTAGTTTGGCTGGATATGAAATTCTGGGTTTAAAATTCTTTTCTTTAAGAATATTGAATATTGGCCCCCACTCTCTTCTGGCTTGGAGAGTTTCTGCCGAGAGATCTGCTGTTAGTCTGATGGGCTTCCCTTTGTGGGTAACCTGACCTTTCTCTCTGGCTGCCCTTAAGATTTTTTCCTTCATTTCAACTTTGGTGAATCTGGCAATTATGTGTCTTGGAGTTGCTCTTCTCGAGGAGTATCTTTGTGGCGTTCTCTGTATTTCCTGGATTTGGATGTTGGCCTGCCCTACTAGGTTGGGGAAGTTCTCCTGGATGATATCCTGAAGAGTGTTTTCCAACTTGGTTCCATTTTCCCCCTCACTTTCAGGCACCCCAATCAGACGTAGATTTGGTCTTTTTACATAATCCTATACTTCTTGCAGGCTTTGTTCATTTCTTTTTCTTCTTTTTTCTTTTGGTTTCTCTTCTTGCTTCATTTCATTCATTTGATCCTCAATCGCTGATACTCTTTCTTCCAGTTGATCGAGTCGGTTACTGAAGCTTGTGCATTTGTCACGTATTTCTCGTGTCATGGTTTTCATCTCTTTCATTTCGTTTAGGACCTTCTCTGCATTAATTACTCTAGCTATCAATTCTTCCACTTTTTTTCAAGATTTTTAGTTTCTTTGCGCTGGGTACGTAATTCCTCCTTTAGCTCTGAGAAATTTGATGGACTGAAGCCTTCTTCTCTCATCTCGTCAAAGTCATTCTCCATCCAGCTTTGATCCGTTGCTGGCGATGAGCTGCGCTCCTTTGCCGGGGGAGATGCGCTCTTATTTTTTGAATTTCCAGCTTTTCTGCCCTGCTTTTTCCCCATCTTTGTGGTTTTATCTGCCTCTGGTCTTTGATGATGGTGATGTACTGATGGGGTTTTGGTATAGGTGTCCTTCCTGTTAGATAGTTTTCCTTCTAACAGTCAGGACCCTCAGCTGTAGGTCTGTTGGAGATTGCTTGAGGTCCACTCCAGACCCTGTTTGCCTGGGTATCAGCAGCAGAGGCTGCAGAAGATAGAATATTTCTGAACAGCGAGTGTACCTGTCTGATTCTTGCTTTGGAAGCTTCCTCTCAGGGGTGTACTCCTCTCTGTGAGGTGTGGGGTGTCAGACTGCCCCTAGTGGGGGATGTCTCCCAGTTAGGCTACTCAGGGGTCAGGGACCCACTTGAGCAGGGAGTCTGTCCCTTCTCAGATCTCCACCTCCGTGTTGGGAGATCCACTGCTCTCTTCAAAGCTGTCAGACAGAGTCGTTTGCGTCTGCAGAAGTGTCTGCTGCGTTTGTTTGGTTTACTGTGCCCTGTCCCCAGAGGTGGAGTCTACAGAGACAGGCAGGTTTCCTTGAGCTGCTGTGAGCTCCATCCAGTTCGAGCTTCCCAGCAACTTTGTTTACCCACTTAAGCCTCAGCAATGGCGGGCGCCCCTCCCCCAGCCTCGTTGCTGCCTTGCCGGTAGATCACAGACTGCTGTGCTAGCAATGAGGGAGGCTCCGTGGGTGTGGGACCCTCCCGGCCAGGTGTGGGATATGATCTCCTGGTGTGTCTGTTTGCTTAAAGTGCAGTATTGGGGTGGGAGTTACCCGATTTTCCAGGTGTTGTGTGTCTCAGTTCCCCTGGCTAGGAAAAGGGACTCCCTTCCCCCTTGCGCTTCCCAGGTGAGGCAATGCCTCGCCCTGCTTCAGCTCTCGCTGGTCGGGCTGCAGCAGCTGACCAGCACCGATCGTCCGGCACTCCCCAGTGAGATGAACCCAGTACCTCAGTTGAAAATGCAGAAATCACCGGTCTTCTGTGTTGCTCGCGCTGGGAGTTGGAGACTGGAGCTGCTCCTATTCGGCCATCTTGCTCCGCCCCCCTATTTCATTTAGTTCTTACAACAACCTTCTGATGCAGGCACTATTATTTCCCCCATTTTAATAATGAGGAAACTGGAGCACAGAGAGCTTGGTTGACTTGCCCAATATTACCAAACTCTGTGTGGCTGAGCTGGGATTTGAAGCAAGAAACCTGTCTTCCCATAGGCCATTGAAAAAATATGAAAGGCTAAGCCGCCTCTCTGCTTGTGTTACCCATTTCCACCATGTGAGTCAAATGTGTGGTGACAGAGAAGGGTAGATGTTTGGCATCTATGAATTCTGTGGATCCTACGTCATGACTCTAATTCTATCCTCTGTATCCCAAATTGCCACTACCCTGAGCAGGCGATAAGAATAAAATTCCATTACATTGGTCGTGAGGGGATGGGCAAATACTTTGGACTCTCTTGATATTCTAGTTATTAAATATTGCTCAGTGTAAGTTAAACAATGAATGAGACCTGATGATGTTTTAATTTCAATTTGTCTTATAATGATCTGTCCTCAATGTGTAAAACTAATAGACGTAATACCTTTGGTATATTTCTTTTTTTTTTTTTTTTTTTTTGAGACGGAGTCTCACGCTGTTGCCCAGGCTGGAGTGCAGTGGCGCGATCTCGGCTCACTGCATGCTCTGCCTCCCGGGTTCCCACCATTCTCCTGCCTCAGCCTCCTGAGTAGCTGAGACTACAGGCGCCCGCCACCGCGCCCGGCTAATTTTTTTTTTTTTATTTTTAGTAGAGACGGGGTTTCACTGTAGTCTCGATCTCCTGACCTTGTGATCCGCCCGCCTCGGCCTCCCAAAGTGCTGGGATTACAGGCTTGAGCCACCGCGCCCGGCCACCTTTGGTATATTTCTGAATAAACGTGGGGCACCCAGTCAAAGAGCAAGAGGTAAAAATGCCTAGTGTGGATCAAAAGTCTGCTCTATGATAGCTAATCTCATGGGCTCTGAAGGGTTCTGGTCACACAGGGAATAAATAGCAGACTCTCAATTCAATGTCAGATGTGAGTTCACAGGCAATGTTTTGGGACTCCATCCTGTCTTTTCCCTGCTCTGGAAGTCATAAGAACTAAGTTCTAATCCTAATTCTGTTGTAGTCTACCTGAGTGACACTAATTAGGTATATAACTTCTCTGAGGCTCGACATTTACATCTGCAATGAAGGCTAGAATACTAAAGCCTCTTCTATTTCTTCCTATCATTGATTGTATAGTCTCTTACTCTATATAAATGGTTTATTCTAGTTTAGGGAAATTAATTATTTTGTTCTTCTGGTGTTGCTGGACCTGTTGCTTTTCATTGCTGTAACTACTTCTCTTTGTTGAAGACCTTTGCCAGCCCAAATGTGATGAGTGTATAAGGCTTTGGCATTTTGCCCAGGCCCATAGCACACAGAATTCCACTAATGGGTCTGCTGGGCATCTGAGACCGCAGAGCCATTTGTCATAACATGACAATTCCAGTTGGGCAGGGATAAACATTAGCTTTAACGATTTTGGACCACAGTTTGTCTAGAGAGAGAGGAGAGTACAAAGCCAAAAGCATCATCTTTAGAGCTAAGCAGGCATGAGTTCAAATCCCAGCTCAGCCACTTACTGGATATGTAGCCACAGCCAAGCCTTACTTTAAATGTCACTTTCTCAAACAGGCCTCCTAGGGTCTCCCGGGTTGGCTTAGTCCAGAATACTGGTTTATCCTTATGGTAAAATTCATTCCATCATTACGCCCTATTATTTAATAAATGCTTTGGGAATGTGAACAAGTATTTGTTAAATAAAAAGTTACTTAATCTTTCTCTGTCTCAGTCCTCACTTCTGTGAAGTGGGCAAAAGGGTAGGACAAGTTTCCTGTGCAAGAAGAATCAGGTCATAGTGCCCTATAAATAGCAAAATACTGTCACAACCCTAGATCGCATGATTACAATCTGAAATAAACTGGTCCAAAAACCAAATCTCAGACTCAAGTGGGGCTTTTTCTAGTTTAGAACCTGGAGTTAGAGGAAGAAAGAAGGGGGCTAAAGTGTACTGTGTGTCTCCATGTGCCAGGCACTGTATGTAATAGAATGTCACACATTTAATATTTGTCTAAAAGTGTGAAAGTGTGAATTTCCAGAAGAGGGACACGGGGTCTTGGTAAAAGCAAGGTTTGTTCTAACTTTTCACACACTTTGGCAGACTGTTTCACCTTTTTCTCCTAAGTTGGAACTTTTGAGGCCATTACTGCTAGAAGGGAAAAGCTAGTGATGCTTATCTATGTTCAGAACTAGAAAATGTCCTCTTCTGCTCCCCAGGTTGGCCCCATTGTTATTCATGTGCTGCCTATAAAAAGACAACACCTCCAGAATGTGGAAAAGATGAATGTGCAGAATGCTACACACAGATACTCATCTAGGTGACCTGGCAAACACTGCAGATTTGGGTCTACCAATAAGATACTACTCCATTTGGGATGACACACCTTCCTTAGAAGTGACAGTGGCAGAACATAGACAAAGGCAATAACTAAAAGTATGTGGGGTTCTGCAGATTGCATCTAGAGTAAGAGTCAAATGATCTAAATTGTAGCCCAAGGCCTCTTGCTTGCTAACGTCCTCTGTCTGCCTCAGTTTTCTTACCTACAAAATTGATCACTGAACATCACATGTCTCTTTATTAATTTATTCATTCACTGAAGAAGCAAGCTGTCAGAAAGCAACTGCTACATATGTCAAGAAAGGCACCAGACACTAAAATAAAATACAAAAATTTGATTACTACGAATTGCTACCATCAAGGAGTCATAGTCTAATGAAAGAGAAAATCATGAGAGTGAATAATGAAGTTAGCAAAAAGTTCGAAAACTCTTACTGAAGTATATGTAAAGTGTATTGTGACTACAGAAGAAAGGAAAAACCATCCTCTCTGTTCATGAAAGTAGTTTTGATCGAGGCAGAGATATTTGAGTGAGTCTTAAAATATATGTTGGAATTTGTGGTATAAGGTAGGTAGAGAAATGTGTACAAGACAGGAGAATGTCCTCAGACTGCAAGTCATGCAATAGCACGCTTCCTAGCCCAGAATAGTCACATTAGATATTTGATTTGTAAATGGATAAATGTATGAATGAATAAATAAGCATTTGAATAATCATAATGGGCTGGGCATGGTGGCTCACAACTATAAGTCCAGCACTTCAGGAGGCCAAGGCGGGTGGATCACTTGAGGTCAGGTCTTCGAGACCAACCTGGCCAAAATGGCGAAACTCTGTCTCTACTAAAAATACAAAAATTAGTCAGGCATGGTGTTGGGTGCCTGTAATCCCAGCTAGCCAGGAGGCTGAGGCAGGAGAATCGCTTGAGCCTGGGAGGCGAACATTGCAGTGAGTCGAGATCGCTCCACTGTCCTCTAGTCTGGGTGACATAAAAAATGAATAAATAAATAAGCATAATGAATTCATTGTTTCTAGAATGCGTAAGATGTAGAGAAAATACCAGTAAAGTTATAAACTGTGGAAAAATCTTGAGGAAACTTACACATCCAAAAAAGCAGTGTTAACATATTTGTGTTATTCTAGGATAATATATTTTTTTAACAACCGATGCAAGCTCTTGTTTAAATCCCAAAGTGCTTCTTATACCTTTGTGTATTCCCCCCGTTTGAATCATGAACATTAATTTCGTTGGGACAGTTGAAGATTTGAATTGATTATAATTAATTAAGCAACATTGCCATTGTAAAAGGTTACACCCTTTAATTACATATTCATTTATTAGTCATTCATTTATGTATTAAATATATATTTATCAATAACCGACTATTAATTCAGTAATTTTTTTAAGTGCGTGTTGTGTCCCAGGCATTGGGCTAGGACCTGGGCATAGAATGTTGAACGAAACAAGGTGCTTTCTACAGTTATGGAGCTCATTGCTTATCTATTGGCCATTTCCTTTTTTATTTTTCTTTTTTGAGATGGAGTCTCACTCTGTTGCCCAGGCTGGAGTGCAATGGTGTGATCTCGGTTCACTGTAACCTCTACCTCCCGGATTCAAACGATTCTCCTGCCTCAGCCTCCCGAGTAGGTGGGATTACAGGCACCTGCCATCATGCCCAGCTTATTTTTGTATTTTTGTAGAGACGGAGTTTCACCATGTTGGCCAGGCTAGTCTTGAACTCCTGACCTCAAGTGATCCACCCACCTCAGCCTCCCAAAGTGCTGGAATTACAGGTGTAAACCACCATGCCTGGCCCTCCTTGTTTTTTCATTGCTAACAGCACCCCAGTTTGGTTTGAGGTGACAATACAAATAGCTCTAGTGGACTCACCATGGCCAATCTAAGTTGACCATGGTAAATCCACGTCTCTGTGCCAGACACTCATGTTTTCCACCCTTCATATAGCTAAGGGTGACCATGTGGTAAAATTCCTACCATTGAAACATAGAGAAGGTCTTCAGGAGAACATCTAGAAATGATTTTGCATTTAGAGAAAATAGACAAATATGGAAAAAAAAAAAAAGCTGCCATTTCACTTTCTTCCTTCCTTGAATATTTTGGTAGGAAGTTACCATGTTTAGAACTACAGGAGCTATAATGGTCTTAAGGTAGTCAAAGCCAGCCTGGCGCAATGGCTTACGCCTGTAATCCCAGCACTTTGGGAAGCCGTGGTGGGCAGATCACGAGGTCAGGAGATCGAGACCATCCTGGCCAACATGGTGAAGTCCCGTCTCTACTAAAAATACAAAAATTAGCTGGGTGTGGTAGCGTGCACCTGTGATCCCAGCTACCTGGGAGGCTAAGGCAGGAGAATCACTTGAACCCAGTAGGCAGAGACTGCAGTGGGTCGAGATCGCGCCACTGTACTCCGGCCTGGCAACAGAGCGAGACTCAGTCTCAAAAAAAAAAAAAAGATTATCAAAGCCAACAGCCTGAGGATGGTAGAGAGCACAGCAGATAGAAAATCTTGTGTCCTTAATAACATTTTGTACACTAATCCTAACATCAAAGAACTCTAGAACTCCAGTGTTATAAATAATTCCAGACCCTCAGTTATATCAAAAAATTAGATAGCTTTTTCCTTCAAATCTACAAATGAGAGTTTCTATGAGTTTCCACTGAAAATCACAAGATAATAAGCTCAGCAAAGACAGAGTTGCATCTATTTTGTTAATTTATTTCCCAGTGCCTACTAAAGTACCTAGCACCTAACAGCCATTTAATAAACAGCTATCTAATGAGTGAACAACAAAAATAAAGGAAGGTATTAGTGAAAATTGCTTGGGCACTCGAGGGTTGTAGGAAAAGTGATTCTGACAGAGTCTATCAACAAGTCACTCCTTCACAGGCTGGATCATGGAGTCAAGTAAGGCACTGGAGAAAAAAAAAAAACCCACAAGAATAATTAACTCAGTCCTGGGTAATAGCAGTTTGTTAATACAACCACAAAATCTGCCTCACCAAAAGTGCTCTAGAGGCAGCATTCTTTCTCCTTAAGCCACATATAGGACTAGAGATATTGGGTTTAGTCCTTTCAGTTTCTGTATTTCATGCCATATTTTTCTCACATTCACACTATACCTATTTTACTTTTTCTTCCTATCACTACTTGTAGTCAATATTATAGAAGTCCTAGCTAGTGAAATTAGGCAAGAAAAATAAATAAAAGGCATAGATATTAAAAATGAAGAAGTAAAACTATCTTATTCAGAAAGGATATGATTATGTACAGAGAAAATCCCAAGGAATCTACAATATCAGACTCATCAGTGAATCTAGCAAGATCACTGGATACAGTTTATATATAAAAGTTATTATTAATTGTATTTCTGTGCACTGACAACAAAAATTGAAGATAACTTTTAAAACAACAATGTTTATAATGACACCAAAAAATATCGAACTAGAAGTTCACATAAATTATAGTTTCCAAGAGCTCCACACTGGAAATTGGAAGCCATTGTTGAAATAAATTAAAGAAGATTTAAGTAAATGGAGAGACTTACCATGGTTATGGTTCGAAAGACTCTACATTGCCAAGATGCAGATTACTCCAAAATTGCCTACGGATTCAATATGATTTCAGTTAAAGTTTCTGAAACTTTCATTTGTTGTTGTTGTTGGAATAGACAAGCTGATTCTGAAGTTTATATACAAATGCAAAGGACCTAAAACAGCTAAAGAAAATTTGCAGAAGAAAGAAACCAGAAGAATTACACTGTCAGATTTTGAGACCTACTACAAAGCTACGGTTATTAACACAGTGCATATTGGTACTAGGATAGGCAAATAGACTAAAGAAACAGAAGTCAGAGTCCAGAAACTGAATTACACATACACGGTCATCTGATTTATGACAAAAGTGCCAAGGCAATTGAGTGGGAAGAGAACGATGTTCTATGTAAATGGCAATATTGGGTATCTGTATGGTAAAAAAATAAGTCTTGGCTATATGTCATATAATATGGACAAATTAATTACAAATGTAGTGTACACCAAATGTGAAAGGTAAAACAAAATAACATAAAAAAAAGAATAATATCTTACCTTGGGATAGCAGATATTTCTTAAACAGGACACAAGAAGTGAAAAAGCAAGCCACAGCCTGTAATAACAATTTTATCATAATATATGCATATGTTTCTATCTGCGAAAGTACTCATACCCAGAATACATTAAGAACTCTTACAAAATAATAACAAAAGGACAAGCAACCACTTTAAATATGGCACACACACACACAAAAAAAAAAACTTTGATCAGGCATTTCACACTGATTGCTCATCAAGAAAATGCAAATTGAACTACACTGAATTACCACTACATACTCATCAGAATGGCTAAAATTTTTAAAGGAATAATACAATCAAATATTGGTAAATATTGGGAGTTATTGGAACTTTTATATGTTGTTAGTTATTTATTGCGTGTGAACTGCCTCAACCCCTTTCAAAAACAGTTGGTTGTGTCAATTGAAGCTGAACTTCTGCCTATCCTATACTGTATGACCAGTAATCCCATTACTAAGTATATATTTAAGAGAAACAAAATACACTAAAAAGCATGTGCAAAACTCTTCATAACCAAACTATTCATAACCATGTTGATTCATAACAAGAACATAAAAACAATTCAAATGTTCATTAACATGAAGAAGGATAAAATATAGTACATTTGTACAATGGAACACTGCTACTTAATAAGAACAAACTGCTGATGTACACAAGAACATGAACTAAACCAACAAGTATGTTGGGTGAAAGAAATCAGACACAAAAGAGCATATACAGTATAATTACATTTATATTAAGTTCAAGGACAGGTAAAACAAATCTGCTGATAGCAGTAAGGAGAGTGGGCACATCAGCAGGTATTGGTGGGAAGAGACACCGGAAACCTTTTAAGGTGATTAAAATGTTCTCCATCTTGACTTAGGTAGTAATTACACAGGTGTACACAGGTATACATGTATGTAAAAATCACTTAAGATTTGAGTTATTTACATACCTTACTACATGTACTTGATACTTCAATTAAAAAATTGAAAAAATACTCTTTAAAAAATTATTATAGTCACATTTCCTTGGGCTCTTTCTCTTCTCTCTTTCCCCTCTTTTCTCTCTCCCCTCTCTCTGTGTTTCTCTCTTTTGGCAGAAAAGTCAAACCTCAGAGAAACAAGGGAAATTCATGTGGACAAATTTGAATTCAAGTTGTCTCTATTAACCACCAAAATGGAGACAGTAAAGTCAAGCTGTGACTTGAATTGCCTGCTTTGGAAATCTGTAACAAAGTCTTGATGGATAATTGTCCTGAATTCCACTTTACTTTGTGGCACATACCTTCCTGGTTTCTGGCTTGAGTATGAAGGAGGAGACCCAGCAGCAGAGGAGAACAGATTTCCAATCGCAATGGTCTTGATTCATTAAGTTCACTAGATTCTGGAAATTAAGGCTTCTGTTCCACTCTGCTAACAATTAGCAGAGTGGACTCCTGGACAATCACATAGCCCTCTGGGTATCTGAACCCTCATTGAAACATGAAGGGGCTGGGCTGTGTGTTGTTCTAATGAAAATGCAGCCTTCATTCATGCAACTAATATTTCCTGAGTGCCTGCCATAAACCAGGTTTGTTACATAAGGGACTGGAACTCAGGAGTTCATTTTTACTTTATTCGAGATTAATTATAATTTTACTTTGTGTCAAAGAAAAAAGAATACAATATCACTTATGTGATCCAGGGATGACCTGTAAACCCTAGCAGTGGTGGGGCGGGGGGCAGGGGGGAGGCGCGGTGGGCAGGGGGATGGTAAGCAGGGGCACAACGGCAATGGTGACAGTAACCAGAAACGCCCTGCTTCCCTCAAAAGAGAAAAAAAACCCAGACCTGTTTCCATGACGGGGTTCTTACGTGTCCATTTGGGAATCTGAATGTTTTGGTTCTTTTCATTTCCCTCCTCCCATAAGGAGAAAAAGCTAATTCCATACGTGCGTGTGTGTGTGTGTGTGCGCGTGTATGTATGTGTGTGTGTAAGGGTGTTTACATATATAGTGAATGTGCCATAGCGATGTATTTAATTTTGTGTACATGTATATTTGTGTCTGCATGTATTTCTTAGTGTTTGTGCATAAGGATGTGGACATATATGGTCTGTGTTTGTATTATGTATGTATGTGTGTGTGTGTGGGGGAGGCAGGGTGTGTATAAAGGCTGTTCTAGATTTTACCTTACTCTAAAAGCTGACTAATAACATGAAAAATGTGAGTCAGAAAGGTGAAGGGTTAACTGTTTAATGAACATAAAGTTCATTCAGAAAACCATGGTTTGTAACTGGTGAGAGGAAGTATTGAGCAGTTTCTTGTAAAGTTACAATAGCCAGATCTGCAAAGGAAACCCCTCCCAGCTTGGAATTCCAGAGTGTTTCCTAGAGCTTGGAAGGTAGCCAAAACATGAGCAGGCATTTAAAAGGGAAGGGAACGGGGGGAAACCTGGAGGAAAGGACATGAATCCATCTGTCTTTCCTATCCACTACCCCATCCCCCTCTTTCATAAATAGTTTTAAGAGGAACTAATAGACCTATACTTAATATCTTCTCTCCTACCTTCTCACTTTTGTCTTCCTCATGCCTTCTCTTCTAATGTGGCTCAGTGCTTAGTACAGGAGAAACCGGTAACCCTGAATTACAGCTCTTCCTTTCTCACTACATGAATTCAATTTCCTCATCTGTCAAATGAGTATACCAATTCATATCTCGAAGGCAGTTGCTGTGAGAATCAGATCAGCATAACCTCACAGCTTATGTCTTTTAGAACAGCACTTGGCACATGGTAAACACTCCGAAGTATTTGTTCAATGAATGAATAGATTAAAAGGTGGCATGTTTTGTACTAAAATGTTCAATGATAGTATAAAACCATTTGGTCATAATGCGGAAAGGGAAGTAGGCAGGAATTCCCTTAATCTGTATTTTATGCAGGTTCCAAAGGAGCATGGTGGAGAGAAGGATGCAGATAGTCTGGGTGAGAGCTGGAGGCTGGAGTCAGCAGGAAGGATTGATATTGATTTCTTATCAATAGAAAGAAGGACTGAGGCCGTGGGTGCTTGGGGAGTGAGGACTCCTTTCCGCCCCGTCCTAGGCTAAGTTCACCACCCATTCCGTCTTGAGATCTGCCTCAAACACAAATCCCTCAATTGACCACAGGGGGCGCCCCTTCTATGAACTTGGCGCTGATTGTTCTGATCTGCCCACCACAGTGGGGAAAACACAAAATTTGCAGATCAGGCATGTCCGGGCTCAGATTCCTACTCCAGCACCTGGTAGCCAAGGAACCCCAACTGTTAAATAGACATGGTGATGCCTGCTTTCCAAGTCTGTTGGGAAAGAGAGAGGGGAGTGGGGAGGAGAGAGAGAGAGAGAGACAGAGAGACTGAGCAAGCATGCCGAGACTTAATATAATTATATTTATATTAAAAGATACACAGTAGAATATGGAATGAATGTCCAATATCAGAAAGCGTTCTAGGGAGCCTTCCTATAGAAAGAACTGTGGGTGGATGGGGAGTAAGCATTAGCTACTCCGTGAGTGCACAGAATACTCAGCCTTCTTCCAGATGATGAGCTAAAGTTCAAAGATCAAGCCATGTACACACCTTCTTTCTCATCCCAGGTCCTATTCTGCTTGAATTCAAATGGCCATCCACACCTTGCCTGAAATAACTTGCAATAATTAAGATATGGCTTTCTCCTTGCTTAGGGGTTGGTCCACAATTCCCTTAAGTGGCCTCATTTCAATTAGGACTCACACATCCCTTCAACAGTAATTTTGTGTCAGGCTTGGTTAGCAACTCAAGGCTCAAGCATAAATGGAACAGAATTCTTTTCCTTTTGAAACTCACCAATAAATATAGTGATCGTAACAACTAGCTGCATTGTTTTCTTTCCCTCAATTCTAAGCACTATGCAAAGGCTTTAAAGCAGTGGTCCCAAATCTTTTTGGCACCAGGGACCAGTTTTGTGGAAGACAATTTTGTGAAGAGACAAAATGTGGAAGACCATGGACCGGGATGGTTTGGGGATGATTCAAGCACATTACGTTTCTTGTGCACTGTATTTCTATTATTATTACATTGTATTATATAATGAAATAATTATACAACTCACCATAATGTAGAATCAGTGGGACCCCTGAGCTTGTTTTCCTGCAACTAGACACTCCCATCTAGGGGTGATGGGAGATGCTGACAGGTCATCAGGCATTAGATTCTCATAAGAAGTGCACAACCTAGATCCCTCGCATGCGCAGTTCACTATAGGATTTATGCTCCTATGATAATTTAATGCCACTGCTGATCGGACAAGAGGCAGAGCTCAAGCAGTAATGTGAGCAATGGGGAGCAGCTGTAAATACTGCTGATCTTACTCACCCATTGCTCACCTCCTGCTGTGTGGCCAAGTTCCTAACAGGCCACAAACTGGTACCTGTCTGTGTCCCCAGGGTTGGGACCACTGCCTTACAGGACTTCATCTCATTTAGTTTTCACCAAAATTCTATGTGGTAGGTACTCTCATTAGATCCATTTTATGGGTGAGGAGCTGAGAGTAAAACTGGTTATATAACTTGCCTAAAATAAGTCAAGTCTCTGATGAGAGGGCCGGGATTCAAGGTCAAGTAGTCTGACTCCAAAATCTCAAAGCACTTCTGTGGTAGGAAGGATAAATGAACGGAATTGCATAGAGTCATCTAAATGATTGCAGTAGAAAGGGAGCATTTCCTGTGTGCAGTGTAATTTTTGCAGGGCTTTGAAAGATAAATAGGGGCATGCAATTAAATAAGAGAGGAGAAGGCATTCTAGGCAGAAAAGCCAGTGCTTACACAGAATCTCAGAATTGTAACAGTTCCCATTACACCCTGGCAGTTTGTTGCCAGGGCTATTGTCAAGCACCCTCCTGCCTCCCAGTGGGGCTGAGAAGGGGTGAAGGGACACTGGCAGAACTGAAGCTGGGAAATTTGCACTTGCTAGTCGGGACTTGCATAGCCATCTTCTCAATGCCAAAGAGGACCTCAGTCTCTGTGTGCCCTTTGTTTTTTGTTTGTTTGTTTGTGGCCCGGGCTAGAGTGCAGTGGTGTGATCTCTGTTCACTGCAACCTCCACCTCCCAGGTTCAAGGAGTTCTCCTGCCTCAGCCTCCCAAGTAGCTTGGATTATAGGCACCCATCCCCACACCCGGATAATTTTTATATTTTTAGTAGAGACGGAGTTTCACCATGTTGGTCAGGCTGGTCTGTGTGTGCTTTGGATTTGAGACAGTCTGATGATTTAGAGTTAAAAATGGGAGTAAATTGAGTGATTCTCTAGTTATCATGTTTAGTCAAATCAGATCTGTGCATCCAAAATCATAAGGCAGGTTTTCCTGTGTGGCTCAGTAACATCCTTAAGGAAATATTTCTGATGTCTATCCAGTGTTTTGTTCAGAAAGAGTGTCAGGGTTGACGATAGCTGTGATGCTCCAGACGGAGCTGCGGATAGCAGCATATAAGTTTCAGGGCAGTGGTTGAGTGGCTGTGGGAGGACAGGGAAGGAAGGTGGATGGCCTTTCTCAACCATCTGTCATTGGCTAGAATATTGTGTGACTTGTGAAATAGAATTAGAGATATGATCTTCTTATGGTCTTTTCACAGTTTTCAAGGGATTTTAGGAGAAAACTCTTAGCCATACAGAGCTGTGGACAAGAAAATCACCTATCAGAACACGCTTATCTAGAAAGGAAAATTTAAACCGTCAAATAGAAGAGTTATTAGCTTTCTTTTTCCTTCTCTCCAAGAAGGTTATTTAGAATCAGCTTTCTTACTACATCCTGTACTTAGAAAGGAATAACATGCACATGACACTTTCAAAAAATCACTTTTGCATACAAGGGAGTCCTTCTGAACCTAGTTGGGAAATTATGAACAACGATGTAGAGATACGTGGGTGTCCTTACATTTTGTGTCTTAAAATGTCCAGCTTTCAGGGTGAAATATTTTCCCCCATGAAATCCCCATTGAAAATAGAAACCAGAACTATGATCTAAAAGAAAAATATCTATTTGAATATTTCTACTTGTGAACTGACATTTTTAGATAGTACTTTTTTTGGTGACTGAAGCATAGCAAATAGAGTTTTGTTTCCTTCCCACAGATACCAGATTTCTTCGAACAGTACATAGAATGGTGCACATTACAGGGCATCTACCACACAAAAAAACAAAGCCACTGGAGGAAATAAGGGTTGGGGAAGAGGGAGGAAATGGTAGGTACCATCTCACATGGGGATGTAGTTTTCACAGATCACCAGGTAGCATCATGTGATCTGCATGAGTTTCCTAAGGGAGAAAGGGGCTCTCCTTTTGTTCATATTGGCTGCATTCCTGCATTTCATTAATTCTGAATGGCAAGTGAGCAAGATCCTCACTGCTGAAATCTGATCAGATGTTATTGATGAATCATGGAATTCCAGAGTTAGGAGCTGGAAAGAAGGTCAAGAGGACATCTGAGTCAGTCTCTGACTAGTAGCAGGTGATGGGTTATGATGTCAGTTTTGGAACCGGACAACTAAGGCCCAGAGGTGATCAGGCATCCTCTTCTGGTCCAAAGGTCAGCTCCAGGGAACAGGCTGCAGGTCTCTGACAGCAGAGGATAATTCTCTTTCTATACCACACATGCCTCCTCAACTAACCAGCATGAACATAAAATCTGCATTGTAGCCAAGCCTATAGCTGTGGGAAACACAGACTCCCTTCTTCCCATGCCCACTTTTGAAGAGGTTACTATAAATCATCACCCCTGGGGCTGAGCTTTGGGATTTCCTAAATCTCAGAGAAACGTAAGCACAACGGCCCCACTTTGCATACCTGAAAGCAAAACTGAATAAAATCATACTGGGCGTTTCGTTTTCATTTGTAGCCAGATATTTTTAAACAGCATATTCTTATGCAATATAAAAATAATACATACCCATTAAGAAAATAAAAGATAAATATAACAACGCTTTCTCAAAAATATCATTCTGCAATTACAAAATTGGCACACAGCACAGGTTAGCAAACTTTTCCTCTAAAGAGCTAGATGGCAGATATTTTGGACTTTAGAGGACCTAGGGTATCTTGCGCATATTCACTTCTGCTGCTGTAATGCAAAAACAACCATAAACAATACATAAAGAAGGAGTGTGGCCATGTTCCAATTATTTACAAAAACAGGTGGCAGGACAGATTTGGCCTGTGGGCCATGCTTTGCCAGCACCTGGCATATAGAACTGAGAATTTTTTTCCTATGTGTATCACATTAGATATCCAACTGTGTATACTGTTCTTTTCACTTCATGTTGTATCATATATACTTTCTTGGATTATTGAATTATCTTTATATAGTATTTTGCACAAAATGGTTGTTCATTATCCCATATTATGAATGAAGCAATATTTGCATGACCATCGACATTTAGATGTTTTCCAATTTTCTTACTATTTTGCATATTGTGATAAACATCAGTATACCTTAGATTTTTGTCTTCATTTCAGGTTATTTCCATAGGGTATATTTTGGGAAGTTGAATTCAAAGAAAAAAAAATACTCTTAGAAAAAAACTGCTAATTCTTCATCTCAAAAGGCTTCTCCAATTTACTCCCAGAACTGTGGATGAAATTGCTTATTTCTCCCTAACCAGACCAACACAGAATATTAGACTTTGTAAAGCATTGCTTCTTTGATAAGAACAAGGATGTCTCAGGCAAGTGAGGAATTGAGCAAACATGATGCTCTGGTCACTAAGCCTCCTCATTCTTCACTCAGTAGGCCAGATGACCCTCCTCACTCCACTCCCAGCCCCCAACCCCACCCATGGCCCCAGACAGAGGGCAGAGAATGGAACCTATTATCTTTCTGAACGTTCCTTCCCTCTTCCTGTTCACCTCACATCTGGATGGAATACAAATCCCCTGACTTCCTGTTTCTCTCCCTACAATAGGTCCCAAATGTCCACTTCAAATTAACCCTTTTTTTGCTTTTTGCTTCTCTCACTTCAACCCCAAACTCTCATTTTTTGAGACAGGGTTTCACTCTGTTGCCCAGGCTGGAGTGTAGTATTGTCATTAAGGCTCACTGCAACCTCGATCTCTCAGGCTCAAGCAATCCTCTTGCCTCAGCCTCCCAAGTATCTGGGACGAAAGGCTTGCACGACCAAGGCCTGCTAATTTTTTATATTTTTGTAGAGGTGGGGTCTCACCATGTTACCCAGGCTTGTCTGTAACTCCTGGGCTCAAGCAATTCTCCCTCTTCAGCCTCCCAAAGTGCTGGGATGACAGATGTGAGCCACCATACCCAGCACAAGCCCTTTATTATTGTATTTTCTCAAAATGAGTTTCACTGAGCTTTGCCTATTTAAGAGTCTCCATTTGGCCATTCTTTGTTAATTTCTTTCACTAAGGCAGGCAGTTCACAGGAGTATGTGAAGAGGCCCTAGGAGCAATAGGGAGTAGTGAGGTGTGTGGTACAGAGAGTCAAATGCAAACACTTTCAACAATGTTCCGGGAAAAAAGATAGGTCTATTGATTAGATCAGGCCCTATAAGCTCTTTCATTTGCGATCCTGGTTCTAGATAATTAGCTTCTACCTTTTATCGTTCACTAACCAGGGACACAAAACCTTCACAACCTGCGCTGGCCAACCTTACACTGCTTCCTCCCTCCACACCCCACACCCCACCCCCCGACTGCATGGGTAACCCATAACCAGCTAAACTGAACTATTCCAACACACATTTCAGCCTGTTTGGTCTTTTGTTCATGATGATCCTTTTTTCCTCAAATACTCATTCCTCTTCTATAGTTTTTATCAATAAAGGCTCAAAATCACTACTCTGATACTACCTGTCTTTCACATGTCCACCCACTGGGGCATATCAGTCTTCTAACAAATATTTATTGGGCATCTAGTATATGCCACTACCTGTGCTGGGCACTGGGAATACAGCTGGAGCAAGACAGACCCTGCCATTCTCATGCAAGTTACAATGTAGCTTTTGCATATTGTCCTTTGTATTACTTGGAAGCCAGGGCCTCCCCACTCCCAGACTGGGAGCCCCCTGAGGACAAGAGTGGTGTTCCGTTAATCACTAAGCCCTATTACAGGCACAGGGTAGGTGCTAAGATAATGTTTATGAAGTGACTACAACTGTGTTGCCAACAGGAAGCAGGGACATCCTTGAGGACAAGATAGTGTCTGATTCGCTCCTGTATCTCCCTCAAGCAGCTAGCACAGAACCTGGCACCGTAAATCCTAAGTTGATAAGCATGGGAGGAAATGAGTGGACTGGCTTTAGTTTACCTCTTTACTTCTTTCCCTATAATAATGCCAAAGAAAACAAAATCCTGCAAAAAGCAACCAGCAGATGGTGGGAAAACTGGTTTCTAAACCTGAATATCACTATAAATGAGAAATACTCTTTTATTTTTGGGAAAATATGAGTTTTGCATCTTATTAAGATTGATGTGTTTTATCTATAATTAATAATCATCATCATTGCTGATGGCTGGTTCACAAATTCACCACTTGTTGGCCGAGGGAGCTTGGGTGAAGGAGTGATCTCCTCTGAGTCTCAGTTTTCTTTTTTATAAGATGGAGATTTGAAAGCTTATCTGTCTAGAGTGTTGAAGGACAAGTCAATTAAATGAGATAAAGTATGTTTTAGTGTACAGTACTAACATGTACCCCTACTATGTTTTACTAGGGGTATGTTTTACTCCTAGTGCAGAGTAGGTATTTAAGAAGTTGTAGATTTTTTTCCTTCTCATTATTATTCCAGTAATCTAGTGTGACAGCAAAAATCAAGCTTCTATTTTCATAAAAGTGTCTCCTATTTTTTCTCCAGTCAAAACCACAGATTCTTATTCTACGGGAGTCATGTCTATTGGTTGACCCCCAGAGAATTCTGAATGATCTCAGTGTGCAGTATGATGTCATATTAAGGAACTACAGGGCAGTGGTTGAGAGGGTTAACAAGTCAGTGTTAAGTGTGCCTGTATTGAATTCATTCATTTATTCAACACATATTTATGGAGGACTGATCATGTGCTAGACACTATACTAGGTGTGGGATACAGTGGAAATCAAATCTTTGCCCCCATGAAGTTGACATTCTACTGACAGACGACATTCAAGCAATACATGTATACAATTTATACTGAATTTATATTATATGAAATGAGAATGAGGGTGATGGAGGAAAATCAAAAAGGGAAAGAGGCAAGGGTATGCTGTGGGGGAGATTGAATCTCTGTTTTTAAACTCATAAGATGCGTGGCCATAGGCAGGATGACCTCCACAATTTGTAAAATGCAGGGCAAAGTGAAAATGTAGCACCCACTGTTCAAAATTTTGAGTCGATGACTGCAGAAAATTGAACCAAGCACAGGTCCTTTTAAGTACATGCAGGACCTTTGCAGTCCCACAGAGCAGATACTCGTGAAGCTGATCCTGAACTTGAGCAAGTTGTTTGATTTTTCTCAGCCTCAGTTGTTAATTGGGAAAGGACTTGGAAATATTGAAACATGTAATAAGAGAAAATGATTCTAAAGCTTTTTCCTCTAGGTACAGTGTTAGACAGTACAAAGGGCATTTTTACCTCCAACACATCTTTCATGAAGAGTTTTTTATCTAGGATTCATGGAGCCCTATGTTAAACAGATTTGCCCAAGTTCTAACAAGATTCTGGAATCTCGTATGTGGGTGTGTTCATGTTGGGGTGTGTGTGTGTGTATGTGGGGTGTGTGGGTGTCTGTGTTTTTCCTCTGGAAAGCACCATAGTCTCTGCCACATTTTTTAAAAGGTGCATAACCCTTTAAACAGGAACCATTTACTTTAAATGGAATCAGAAATCTCACTATGAAAAAGCAATAATATTTATTTGTACTGTGTGTATCTCTTACTGTTTATTCCATGTTCACAATTCATCTCATTTTCATTCAAGACAACCAACTGGGCTAGTTAGAGCTGAGATTTGAGCCCAGTTTTTCTCACTGACTCTAAAACTCATCCATGCTCCTAAACCTCCTCACCATTGGAGGGCATTGCTGTTTACAGTTTCAGCTGTACTATCAAAAGCAGCAAATCAAGGGCAGGGACCACAGCTTGACCTTAAACTATTCAACTGCACTTAATTACCCATTGTAGTGGAAGCACATAAATACAGGATGTCCCCTCACTCTGCCATTCTGCTTTGCATCATTATCAAAAAGACAAAGGTAATTCATGTCTAATTACTCACTCACCGCAAGGTCAGAATATTTATTTTTATCATATTTGTGATTTTTAGGATTAGTGATATCAGTATTTATTCATGGCTAACCTAAATCAAACATCCTGTTGATATCTATAAAGAGCCATATAGTTATTGTCGCAGGTATGCTGAGTCACAAAGCAAATACGAAGTTTATGAGTTGACAGGGAAAAGGCTGCAGGGAGGTAGAGATAAGTGTGCCTGGGTAATCACAAATGTCTTGCGAAATATACACATTGTTTATTTATATTGTCCATTTATCAAGCTCAATAGGGGCTTGGGAAACTGAAAATGACCAAAGTAGGAGAAGTTATGAGTGTTATTTTCCAAATTTGCTGCTGGTGGTGACTTTTTGGTTCAATTTATTAAATACTTAATTTAGAAATTATCCTCTGTTTCTAGTGGAATACAGCCTTGACCAGCTTGAGAAAGATCAAAGGAGAAGTAGAAGAGACATGTGACTGGGATTAATTTACTCGGAGATCTGGAGTAGCAATAACTTGTGTCTTTCCAAAACCCCCGCAGTCAATTAATGAGATCAATTTAAAGTGGCAGTATTGAAAGGGAAAACCCAAACACTTGGATATAGCAGTAGGCAATTGACCTATTCCTTTTTCCATTCAGATTCACTCAGTCAAATTATCTTATTGACTGTGGCTACTGTCGTCATAACTGTGTTAGCTAATTGTCTGAAGTTTTCATTCATTCTCTGTCTTTGCAGATGTCGCTGCTATTCAATCTGCATTTCCTTGCTCTGTCTAGCTCTCTGTCTGCACTAACAGGATATACACATGTGTGTGTACACATTTTTTTCCTTAATCTATCCCATTGTTCCTCTTAATGTCTTTGGACAGATCAACAGTCTGAAAGTCAGGCTTCTAATAGAATCTTACTGGAAGTAACTAGCTGTGAAACTTGGGCAAGTATTTGACCTCTCACTTCCCCCATCTATGAAGGGAAGATGTGAAAACAAATGGTTGTGTGGTTCCTCTCCTACTTACTCACTCTATATTTCTATAATTTTTTATCTAGTTTCCATGGAGCACAAGGTCATTAGTAATGTGCCCCACGACTCTCCTTAGATTAATCAGACAAGCCAAAATTGGGGGAGATCTGAACAAAGTCTTAGAGTCTAGTTGATAGTAAGAATATGAAATGGATATGACTCATTGATGTGATATGGTCTTCAAAAAGCTAAATCTGGTGTTTGAATGCGTAGAAATATATTAGGTTTTAGAACATAAAATTTCCATTTTGGTAGATGAAAAATGTTGAATAAAGGTAATTTCATAAGGTTCATAGTCTGTAGAGTGAGATGGAAGCAGAAAAACCTCACTTTGCTCTGTTCTGCAGTACTAAGCTTATACTTTAAGTAATCATTCAGTTCTTGATGCCATACAAATAAAGACGGTAGTGGACAAAAAGAGACACATATATTCAGTATATAACAACCAAGCGGGGAGGGGACTTTAAGACATGTCTGGTTAATGGGGGAAAAAATAAAGAGACTCTTTAACTTGGAGGTGTTAGCAGTCTTTTAGTCTTTAAAAGATAGGTGCAAAAGACAAAATTTTTATTTAATGCAATATATGACTAAGTAGTTCATGTAAGTGACAGTAGTAATAGTGACTAAGAAGTTCAGAAAAAGATTCAGATCCGTGTGAGAAGGAACTTTTTGAATGGAGCTGTCCAAAATTTAAAGGTGCCTTGTCAGCTAGTTGCAGTGTTCCATTGCCAGGGATGTTCAACTCAAGCAGCACCAGGTGGTAGGTCTAGGACACTGGCTGTCTACCTGGGGTGAGTTTGTCTCCCAGGGGACATTTGATAATGCTTGCAAATGTGTTTGATTGTCAAAATTTTGGGGGTTGGTGGGAGGGTGCTATTGGCATCTAATAAATAGAAGTCTGAGATGTTTCTAAACATCAAACAATGCACAGAACAGCACCCTCACTGTAAGGAATTACCCAAGCCGAAATTGAGAAATCCTAGTCTAAACAGTTTGATACAGATGTTTAATTCCTAACATCCCTGTAGCTGGGGAGAAAAAAGTGAAATTGATCTATCGGAACAATGGTTATGTAGGCAATTGTTTATAATGACATTTTAAAAAGAATGTTAATGATATGCAGACATGTAAATTTTTAAACATATAACATTAAACATAAAAAAGAATACATCTCTATTTTATAAATATATCAAAATATTGAGTGGTTAAGTCTGATCAGTGAGGTTATTCATGCTTTTGTTTTCCTTTTTTCTCTATTTTCCAAGTAGCTATAATATACCAGTCCTGCTTTTAAATTCAGAAGAAGAAAAAAAGAATCTAAGTTGAATTTTTAAAACCTAATATGTCCCTGAGGACTGAAAGGCACATGGTAATAAGAATAACCATAATAGTAACTTCAATTTAGCCGGCAGCATACGGGGAGACAGGCCCACTCATTCACTCCCGGTCAGAATGTAAATTGTTATAACCCCTTTGGAAGACAATTTGGCAATATGACTGCAGAACCTCAAAAATATTCATATCCTATGACCCAGTCATTCCAATTTTGGGAAGCTAGCCTAAGGAAATAATCAAAAATAGGCACAAAGATGTTCATTTAAGCATGATTTATAATAGTCAAAAATTGGATTTATAGTGGCTACAAATTGAAAACAGTCTTAATTACTAGAAATAGGTGAATGTTTAACTAAATTATAATAAATCCATATGATGTAACACATAGCCATTGAAAACAATATTTACAGCTACTGATGGTGGGGGAAGAAACTTAAGATGCACGAATAACTGTGAAAAATAAGGGTCCAAAATAAATAAAAAGGATAACCCCCAAAATATAAGTATACAAAGAAGCCATGATGTTTGAAAGTATATGTGTTAAAGTGTTAACAGAAAGTAAAGATCTTTAGGATATGAGATATGAGTGTTTAAAAATTTTTTCTTTATATATTTATGACCTTTTCTAATTGTATAAAATGAAAAACATAAATTTTATAAACAGACAAAAACTTTAATAATATTTGTCAAATGCCAAATCTGAGTCCAAAGCCATTGTCCATTTTAAGAAAATCATCTGATTCAACATCACATCTACTTTTCAAGAGAGCACCATGCCCATTTCACAAAAGAGAAACTTTGGCCCAATATTCCTCAGTCTCCATGTTTTAACTTAGATATTGTTTCCTCCAGGAGGCCCTCATTGACCTTCCAATTCTGGTTAAATTACTCTTTCTCTGAGTTCTCATTACTCTACTGATTATGTATATATAAAATATATAATATGTATATTATATGTTGTGCATATATATATGCACTGTGTGTGTTCGTGTGTGTGAATATATATATATATATATATGTTGTGCCTAGCAAGTGTATGACACCAAATATCCATAAATTGAATGAATGAATGAATTAATAAAGAAATGAATAACTTCCCCAACCTGGTAAGTGGCAGGGCTGGCCAGGTCAGTGCAACTTCAAAGTCGGTGTTGTCACTGAATACTCCAGATGGATTGCAGAGGAGACCAAAGTTCATGTCTCAGCACCTTTTCCAATGTACAGGACTTATTGTTGGGACACAGTAGTGCCTGGCCTAGAAGTTAAACATTCATCCAGCTAGCTATTAAGGCTTGAATGCCTTCAAAGAACAGCATGGATTTTTCTGTGAATCGTGAGTGTTTTCGCAATGCTTACCACGGCAGCTGGTAATGATTATTGCTCCTGTTTCCCTTTGAATTTCATGTTCGTTTACTTAACAGGGCATTGCTAATCTAGAAGAAGGGAGTGGGTGAAGAATCCCATTTGTAAAGAGGATAACAGGTTAATGAAAAGAAGCAGAGGTATGTGTAGGTGATAGTGCTTCTACAAGGCTCGGTTCAATTGATATGATTTAAAGGCAAGCCTTGGCTGGCTGGTCATAATAAGGGCCACATTATGGAGGGGATTTACGTGGCAATTACCATGGTCCTTGCTAGTGGGATATAATGTTTGAGGGTTCCCTGGATACTTAAGATTAATGTCTGAATCAGTAGTGTTATTGTTGCAAGATCTTAGTGTGACGGGAGCCATTTGAGGCACAAATTTTTATCCCTTATCAGAACGTAAAATACCTCATAGTCTGCAAGAACATCGATGACTATGGCCTGAAGTTGCCCTAGAAGAGTTTAAGTGTCCTGTTGATTGTTTGTTTTTTTTTTTTTTTTCCCTTTTCCTTGGCAACTAGAATACATAAATGAGTCTAGAGCTACTTTTGCTCATCTAGGTAATATGACTGAAATGGGAATTATACATGTTCAATCATCAAGAGAAGAGGGACTAAAAATCATAGACCTATAGCAAATTAAATAATTATAGAGAATCTACCATGTAAATGACTGCAATTAAGGACTTCTTCATGTACTCCAGGCCCGATTCACAGCCTCTGGGGCAAACTCACCATGATTTTTCCCTTACAATATTTATTAAGAATGATGATCCTGAACCTCAAAGAGCCAAGGGGAATTTTTGGATTCCTGCCAGGTATGTACCTGGCCAAGATTAATTTGGTGAATCAACAATTCCCAGGAACCATATCATGAGTACTAAGAGAACAAATTGATTTATCTAGTAGTATGTTTCTCCAACCTAGTTATCTGTGCAAACAAAAGTGCAGTGGACATGGCACACGTTCTAAGAAGTTCTCCTCCAAGGAAGTGGTCAAAATATGTAATGCTTATTTATTATTCATTTTGAGACCCAGATTATCCAGTCAAGGGGATCAATACCTTACTCCTCTTCCCCAGAAGCCTCACAAATAAAGTCTTAACACCATCTCAACAAAAATAAGATAGGGACCTGGACATGGAGAATATGCCCGTCTCACAGATTCCAAGCAATCAGGTAGAGTGTTGAGAAATGCTATTGAAACAGGAAGTTCCCGCTAAAGGTGTTGGTGAGATTGGGATGCCAGTGCAGAGTGATACAATCTTTGGACACGAACACATAACATGTAACTGTGTGAATCCTGTTCTTGTCTATAATGACATCTTGCCACTAAATCCTTGAGAACAAAGAAAATAATATATATTAGCTGAATTGTTTGCTAAAACCCCAATGTAGAACTCAGTAGAACAGACAGGACTACGTGGAAGAGTCCTTTTTCCTGGACAGGGTATTGCCAACTAGCCTCCAATTAAAGCAGGGCAGAGCCATAAAACTATTATAATCCAGGGGAAACTGGATACGGGGCCTTTTCATTTTCAAAGCAATATCCAAATCTACCCAGAAAGTCTAATTAAATCCTTATGGATCTACTTCTAATTAGCTGCTATCCAATTAGCATTCTGAAACCTGAATGCTCAGATTATCCCTCATTCCCATCTTGGTGGAGGGACAGGGGGAGTAAATTAGAGGAACAAAAGAACAAAAAAGAGGTTTTGAACTTCTGCTAGAAACCAGTATCACAAATCTGGAATGACAAGCCAAAACCAAGATATAGTTGGTCTGGGGCAACCGTATCCTTCGTTTTCTTATTCGTTCATTAATTTACTCATTTATCAGGTGGACATTCGCAGGGCACCAGTGATGCTCTCAGGCACCATGTTTGGTGATGAGTTACCAGATGGTCTTAGCAGGTGAAAAGACTGGGAGCCCACTGGGAAGCATACAAAAATTATTCCGCAGCTATCAGATCAAGGGGGAGGTTAGTAAACCTGTTGGACCTTAAAGTTTCTTTACTTTTGTAAGTATAAAAACTGAGGTCAAGATAGAGTTTGGGATAATGGATGCAGCCATAGCCAAAGAATGACTCTAGTGTCTATAGACAAGTTGTGATATTTGGAATTTTCCATGTGCAAACACGCACGCACATGCATGTGTGCACACACCACACCACGCACTCCTCACCTTTGCCATTTTCATAGGGAAACATGAAGAAATAAGTATATGGATTTTGGAACTGGACAGTGTTTTGTTTCAGACCCATGTTCGCTTGCTAGCTATGTGATATGTGACTTTGGCAACTTGTTTATCTTTTCTGGGAAAACATATACTTCTAGGGGTGCAGTAAGGAATAACTAGGAACAGTGGAAGGTGTGCCTGGTACAAAGCCTGGGGTGTAGATGCCATTTAATAAATGATGGTTTTCTTTCTCCTGAATCTTGAGAGTAGATCCAATCTATTGTTTATTCTTTACAATAGGCATGGTAGAGTAAAAGGAACAACGGAATAGAGGGAGGAAGGGAAGAAAAAAAAGAGAAAAACCGTAAGGCCAGGTGCGGTAGCTCACGCCTGTAATCCTAACACTTTGGGAAGCTGGGGAGGGTGGACCAAGAGGTCAGGAGTTCGAGACCAGCCTGACCAATATGGTGAAACCTCATCTGTAGTAAAAATACAAAAAAAAAAAAAATTAACTGGGTGTGGTGGCACATGCCTGTAATCCCAGCTACTGGGAAGGCTGAAGCAGGAGAATTGCTTGAAACTGGGAGGCAGAGGTTGCAGTGAGCCGAGATCGCACCACTGCACTCCAGTCTGGGTGACAGAGTGAGACTTCCTCTCAAAAAAAAAAAAAAAAAAAAAAAAAGAAAGAAAGAAAGAAAAAGAAAAGCAACCATAAGACGAGCAAGAAGCTAAGTTTACAAATAAATGTAATCCATACTTCTCAACATCAGGACAGGCCCTTCATGCTTAGATTCCAGGTCTCTTCTTGCGAATGCGATGTCAACACTTATCCAATGGTGTGTTTAAGAGCACCAAGTTTTTAAAAAAGACAAATGTCGAAAAGAAATGCCATTTATCATCAAGCGCCATTATTAAACACTAGCTTGTTGGCATATCTGTAAGTCTGGTTGTTATTTTGCTAGGTGGAGAGGGCAGAATTTTGGAAAGTATCCAGGCCACACTCTTGTTTCAGAATAGTAATTACAAAAGCCACAATGTATTGGTACTTAGACTCATCATATATTTGTCCTTTTATTTTAAATACCCCAAGGTTGGAAGTATTTCTAGCCTAATTTTCCAGCTAAGAAAATCAAGGATAAAAAAATGTTCATGTGTTGTTACTTTATCCTTAGTACCCCCCTGGGAAGTAGGTATAATTAGCCTTATCTTAGAGATGAGAATACTGAGGCTCAGAGAGGACTGTCCTATAACCAGAAAGAGGGTGTGTTAGGATCTGAACCCATCTGATGAAAGGCTATGCTCTTAATTAATAGCCTTGCAAGGACACATGTAGATCACAGGATACCTGGGGAAGGTAAATGCTCTGTTCTGTTACAACTTAGTAATAGCCTTTGGCCCAAAATAAGACTGGACATTGACTTTCATGGATGAAAGTCCGCATTCCTAACATGGATTCATTCAGAAGCACCCAGATTTCACAAGAGGAAATGATGAGGCATTTTTCTGAAGTGTTGAAATTGTGCACTTTGTCAGTCACAAACAAACCTAAAAAAAATGCTTTGAAAATTCCTCAAAGGTAAAAGGTAGCCTTTCTTCTCCCGTAGTTCTGACATAGTCCCAAAAGGAAACAAAAGCTTGCATAATTCTAGCCCCAGTGATTCTTCTTTCCTTCTTATTAACTACAAATCTTCACCACATTTTTTCTTACTAATTAGTTAAATGCTTAAGCTCCTGAGTCACTGAGTTGTCTACCGGTTAGAGCTTGTTCTAGCTCTTCCACCCTGAAATGGAACTTGCAAGGAATTAGGCCCTCTGAAGATCCCACATTCAAGTCGTGAAAACAAGCCAACAATGAAATCAATCACTGCCGAGAAGGGTGGACAAGCACAAGCATTAAGACCCACTACTGCTGAGTCAGGGCCTTTAGATATGCTGCTAATGGGAAGAAGAGAGAAAAATTATGTTTATTCATTTATAAATGTGTGCATTCTTGCCTCCAAAGGTCCTGATTTCACATTGGTCCATTTGGGTTCTCTTTTCTTTGCTGCATTCAGGAGCACAGTTGTATTTCATCTACTGCTTGAGAATGCAGAGGAGCTTGTCCCCAGCAGTGATGGAGCCAAACATAAAGCCAATTACTTTTCCCTGGGTGGCTAATGGTGGCTCCAAGAAGCCAGAGGTTGGTCACAGCCATATGATCCGAGAGAATAGACCATGCACTTCTGGAGGCTCGACTTGACTTTCACCAAAAGCATGCACAGAACGTGGAACTTGGCCTCCTGTAGAAAAGGCACGTCTTCAGCTTAGGTTATTCCTTTCTTGATGCTCACCATGATGTCAGGCTCCTAGCAGGAGAGCCATTAATAACTGTCATGTAAACCACAGGAGAAAATCTATGAGTAGAATTCTGTATCTATACTTATAAAAAACAAAAAAACAACCTTTAGTATGAATGTATGATGTTCTACTGATTGGCCCTAAACACTTTTCCAAAGCTTACCTCCACTTTACTCATCAGCAGTGCAGCTGCCAGAATTCTCACTGTTCCCAAGCAGCCATTTTCTCTCAGGCTTCTGTAGTTCACATTCTCCACCCTTCCTTTGTCACCAGGTATCATCTAAAAATCATACCTGATTATGTCACCTACATGCACATGCACATACAAGGACATACACACACCCCTCATTAGTCTGGATCTCCCTGTTTGCACATAAAATGAAGTCCAGGCCTGTTAACATAGCACATAAGACCCTCCTTAGTCAGCCTCCAAAACGGCCCATCCAGCCTCATTTCTACTCTCCCTTCTTCATCTTTTTCCTTACTGATGTTACCACAAAATTCTCTTATACTCCTCATCATTTCCAAAGGAGACCAGGCCTGGACTCAGTACCTTTGTGTACTGCTGCTTTGCTACCTGCTCTTATCCTCGGCTTTATCTCTATGAAGCAAATTCTTTCTCATCCTTCAAGAGCTAGTTCCAATATCCTCCTCTGGGAAGCCCTTTCTGAAGCCCACAGATGGAGTTAGTTATACCCTTTACTGTGGGCACACCAAGGAAAAACAGCTTTACTCATGTGCATGTCTCACTGTGTTGTAAAAGCTTACCTGCCTGTCTCACCATTAGACTGTGTACTTCTAGAAGGCAGAAATCTTTTTCTAATGATGTCTTATTTCCCAGAACCTAGAACAATGCATATTAGAAAGGGTTGATTAGTGTATATGTTTAGAATAAATGAGTGCCTTTGGTGACTTGGCATTTGATGGACAATCTTGGCCATCCTAAAGGGTTCCATATACCCTGCATTGCCATGAGCTTTATTATTGGCTTTTAGAACATCATCCTCCCGCTTTGAATAAATGGTCTAGCAGACAACAAAGTCCTGAGGAACAGAAAACATAAATGTTAGCTCCAGGAATCACCAGCATCTCATACTTACTCAGGATAATAGAGGATGCAATGAGGAGCTGAAATGATTATCTAGTTTCCTATACATGGTAGATCCTGAGTAACCTGCTCAGCAAATCATATTTATCCTTTGAAGTTGAGAACTAACCCTACACATCTGAAACAGGACCAGGTACTCTCTAGATCTTGTTTCTGTTTGGAGAATCCTGGTCAAAGAATGTCAAGGCCAAAAAGACTGCCAATATCAATCACTCTATTTTAGAGACGACAACATTGAGACTTGAAAAGGAAAAGAACCAGGAACATGAATAAAGGCAAGCAGCTAACAAATATGCCACAGATAATGATAGAAAACCCTCCACTGCATAGAAGAAAGAGGGTGTTTGTTGAAGGTTCTGGGTTTTCTCTATTTGCCCAATAAACAGATGCAGCTCTGAGCCACTCCACTGTGCAGTAGATCCTTGACCCTTCTGTGAGAAAGAGCAGATCTAAAAAGCTGTCTTGGGCCTTGGCAGCTCTCACTGTGCTTATAGAACATTGACATTTTTGTTAGGGGTGACTAAGAGAGAAGATTTGCATTGGTTAGAAATTAGTCAGATGGCATTTCCTTAGGCTTTGCTTTCATTTCTCAGTGAAACGTTGTGTAGGAAGCATTTGATTTTCCTGTTAGATTACTTTATTAATAATCTATAGTTATTGGCTAGTTTCCAGAAGCCTAAGGCAAGAGAACTTGATAATGAAGGATACCCTAAAAACCAGAGATCTTTGGGCAGACACTCACTTGGGGCATTAGGAGATCTCATTACAAGTCCTGGATCTTGATTTTCCCCTTTGTAAAATGAAGGACTTTAACCAGGTACTCTCTGGGTCCTGTTTCTGCTTGGAGAATTTTCAAGACCTCAGAGTCTATCTAGAACTGTTTTTTACTGAGCACAGTTCTCTCATGCATCCTGTATGTGCTCATTTCTCAGGACACAATGATAACAAGATGGGCTTCGTTCCTGCCATCATGGAGTTTTAGCCCAGTGGAGAAAACAGATAATACTATTGGAAAACCCACACTGAAGAAAGATTGTTACCAATCATTATGAACGCAGTGAAAAAACAATGAGGCTCTGAGGGTTACAACTACACAGTATAATGAATTACACAGAGGGGATGTTCAACTTAGATTGAGGGCCAAGGTGTCTTTTCTTAGGAGGAGGTTTGTAATCGGAAACTTAAAGGATAACAACATCTAGTCATAGCCTATATCATGGCTCATGGCCTATAATCCCAGCACTTTGGGAGGTCGAGGTGAGAAGATCACTTGAGCACAGAAATTCTAGACAAACTTGGGCAAGATGGTGAGACCCTATCTCTACAAAAAATAATTAAAATTAGCTGGGCGTGGTGGTGCATGCCTGTGGTCCCATCAACGTGAAAGGCTGAGGAAGGAGGATTGGTTGCACCCAGGAGGTCAAGGCTGCAGTGAACCTTGATCATGTCATTGCACTCCAGCCTGGGAGACAGAGCAAGACTCTGTCTCAAAAAAAAAAAAAAAAAAAAAAGTTAAGACTTGAGCATTTCAGGGAGAAGGAAAAGAGTGTGCAGGAGACTGAGGTCAAGAAAAGTTTGGCCTGTCTGAGAAACCAAAAGAAGGAAAGAAGAGAAATGTCAGTAGAGTTCAGTGAGCAAGGGTGCAGATGGGGGATTATAAAATATGAGGTGTGAAAGAGGGGCAAGTGAAGAAAGATCAAAATTGAGGTTTCAGTATTATGTGGGGAGGTAACCTAATTTGGTTTACATCTTAACTCCATTATTCCAGTGACCATTTGGGGAATAACCCGAATTAGGACCAGCAGAGAGGCAGGGAGAAAATTTAGGAGGCTTTCACAGTAGACCCAGTCAGAGATAATGGTGATCAGGTGGAGATGGAAAGAGATACATATGTTTGGTTGGTATTTTGGAAAAGACTTTGATAGAATTCCTTGATGGACTCATACTTGGGTAATCATTGAGGAGCAAGTCACTGTGTTAGGGGCTGGGTGAGATGAGTATACAAAAGTAAAGAGAACATGATCTCTGGCCAAGACCTTGAGAAGCTCAGAGTTCATGTAATTTTCATAAAATTCTAGTAAGTAAGGGTTACAGCAGCAATGAGATGTTCTTTTGCTTTCAGAACAGATGAGGCCTCCATGAATGGGGAGTAAGAAGAAAAGGTTTCACAAAGGAGTAGGCCTGTGAGCTGGGCCATGAAGGTTGGGTTCTGATCTAACAAGCAGAGCAGGGGGAAAGCCCTCAAAGCAGCAAGAGCAAAGCTGCATGGTGTGAAGATTGCATGGGATTCAGAACTATGAGCAATGGTAGACTCGTGCCAAAGCACAGTGTGTAAGGAAGACAGGGCTGGAAACATATGCTGAGGTCTGACTGTGAGTGTTTAAAGCCCCCCTGAGAGGTCTGCACTCATTAAGAATTTCAGAGAAACATGATTAGTTCTACAATTGGAAAAATAATTTTGGTGCTAAGAACTAGTAAGGTATAAGATCAGCCTAATCACAGAGTGATTTGAAGTTGAAAAGAGTTTATAAATTATTCTTTAAGAAATCTCTGTTATTGAGGTGTGAGACAGAGCCAGTACATAATGTCTATGTTCTGAACCAACTGAACGGGGAAACAAAAGGCTAACATTAATATCAGGCACTTGTAGAGCATTTACCTTGTGCCAGGCAACATTCTGAATGCTTTATGTACACTAGCTCATTTAATCCTTTCAACTCTAGCTTGATAGGTAACACAGCAGGGATTTGAATCTTAGCTGTTTGAGGTCATTGTCCATGCACTCACCTATATCATTTTTCTGTCTCTTTCTGTAAACGTAAGATAAAAATATTACCTTCATTCTAGAAAACACCCCCTTGTAGAATAGGTTTATACCTTCAGGCATGTGGACTTTCCAATCCAAACTCCAGAAGTAGACAGATACCCACCAGGACTAGGCAATGCAGGAAAATCTCAGGCTTCAGCTGGGACTGTTTCATATAATTGCCTGCATGGCCAGAAACAAGGGTGAAGACATGCACTCTGTGAGCAGCCCATTTGTGGACAGTGGGTCATGGGACTGAAGGAACCATGTTACACATGTCTGAGTTTTCGTTCTAACCTCAGAAACCATATTGAACACTCCTCCCTGGGGGAGAAGTGAGTGAGCAGGTGGAGAGACGATAGTAATGTTAGTATGGTGGAACTTCTTTCCCATAGATGGAAACACTGAGGGCTAAGAAGAAGGGCCTCTCCTCTAACATGTGTTATCTAGCAAGGCTGGTACTATTTAAGAAGGATATATAGTCTAATGTAATAGAATACAATATGCCTAGCTCTAAAATTATGTTGGGAAAAAAAATCAACGTTATGATGTGCTATATTCAGTCAATGAGTAAATATTTCTGTGCCTGCCACATGCTCAGCATTATAATTAGAGCCACCATGAAAAATTCTTATCCGTGATCCTTTATGCTATCAAAGCCTAAATTCCCCACTTAACCAAGAATCCTGGATAATTCCCAAAAAACAAATTTATTATTCGTTTCTATGGTTGTATGTTTGTCAAAAGTTGAAGGATTAATAGAAATAAGAACAATTTAGACTAGAAGAGCCATAGGCTTATACAAATGCTAGCATCAGCACATTCCAAAACTGCCTGACCCATCCCTTGATAGTATGTGTGATCGCTGTCACAAAACTAGCAGTTAGAATCCTTTGTAACTGAGAATATAAACCCAGTTTAGAACTATGTCTTTACTAAAAGGTGGAAACTTAGAAATGGAAATGGATTTACCACAATGAACTAGAACTAAATGTACCAACACAGGCTCAAAACACTATAAGATAGTTTTTCAAATTTATTTAAAATTAAGAAAAGAAAACTGGGTAACATTAAATCACAGACAGTTGAGAACACTGGGGTTACATAATATTAACATATAATTACATGATCATTTGTGATAAACAGAAAATTTAAAAAAGAAAAAGGATAAAAAAATTAAAAAAGAAAAACAAAAATAGAAACAAAAAAAAGAACAAAGTGAAATGAGAAAAAAAATTGATCAATGGCAAATCACTAGAGATAAAGCATTTTGTACAGATTTCCCTACTGAAAAAAATAACAATAATTATAACACCAGCTAAGCCTCCTTTCTTCTTTCGATTTTTGTGAAAAACCACAATAAGATGTATCTCTAGATGGTGTGCTTGCCAGAATCTTTGCTGTTTCTTAGGCGAAAGATCATTGATAAGAATCTGGTGTGGAAAACAGTCAAGGAAGCATTGCAGCTCAATACAAAACAGTGGCAGGGAGGATCCATGGAATTAGGAGTCAGCAGTCATTATTCTACTACCTGCTAATCTTCTATGAGCTTTGTCAAGTCATTTAGGCTTGGTACCCATCAGTTTCCTCATCCGAAAACTAAGAAAAGTTGTTTCAAATTGTCTAAGTCCATTCCAGCTTGATCATACTAGTATCTTATGTGCAGCTTCTTAAAGTCCAGTTCACACCTCTGTCAATTCCCTGAATAATATGACTTCAAAAAAAAAAAAAAAACCTGTAGTTTGGTTATACAAATTATGTCCACTCATCTCATATCCACAGCTGCTATCAATATAATAAATTGGCAGTATCTGTAGTATCACTTATTAATAAAATGAAGTTTTTCTGACATACACGCAACCCAGACTATTAGGTCATTATCTCAATAATCCCTTAGCATAGGGGAAAGGGCAGAAAACACTTTCATTTTCTGTCTTGAACATTAGCGAGCCACAGTCCATATAATCTAATTAAAATAACAAATGAATATATCTATAATTGACCTGTGTCTGTTTCTCCAAGCCAAAGGGTAAGTCAGATATACGTGATTTTAAAATCTCTTGTTATTTTCAATATAAATTGTTCAGCTAAGTATCTAACAAATTGAAGGAATTAAAATGTTAATATCCAGAGCAATAATCTAAAACCTACTAGTCATCTACAATATAAAATGTTAGATTTTAAGGAAATTTCAGAGCTTATTTTACACAATTCTTTCACCTTTATGGTTGAAATTTTAATTTTGCCACTTCTTTTTATGAAGATCGGGAAGTTACAAAGACAGAAAGGTAACCTTATAGCTCAACAGTAAAGAATTAAAGGAAGTTAAATAATGTACCAAGATAAATCAGTTTCTGGCATCATAAACTCTGTCACTTGGACTTGAAAACTGGTGGTCGTGGGATAGAGCCTAAAAATAGGTTGTTAATCCTAATATATATATTATATATATATGAAAGATATATTATATCTATAAAAGATATATATATATGAAAGATATATAGATATATATATATATGAAAGATATATATACACACACACACAGAGAGAGAGAGAGGCGGAGTCTCGCTCTGTTGCCCAGGCTGGAGTGCAGCGGCATGATCTCCGTTCACTGCAACCTCCACCTCCTGGTTCAAGCGATTCTCCTGGCTTAGCCTCCCGAGTAGCAGGATTACAGGTGTGAGCCACCACATCCAGCTAATTTTTGTATTTTTAGTAGAGATGGGGTTTCACCATGTTGGTCAGGCTGGTCTTGAATTCCTGACCTCGTGATCTGCCCGCCTCGGCCTCCCAAAGTGCTGAGATTACAGGCATGAGCCACCACGCCCAGCCAATCCTAATTAATATTGATTACAAATTATTAAAAGTCACTCAAATTGTAATTATAACATTCTTATACCAACCATTCTCAACAACATAATATCTGCCAAAAAGTAATTAACAAGTACTCCCAGTGTTCTTGTTGCTGAAGGAAGTGGGATGAGAAAAGGAGACATTTAAAGGTACCCTACAGAAAGTATAGATTCATTTTTCTATGATATAGGGTGTTTATTTTTAATGTGGACTACACATTGGAAGTAGTATTTCTTGATTTAAAAAAAAAACTGGGAATAATTGCTTACTGCCAGAAAGCAGAAAATATAAATCTAATAAAGAAACAAGTAGCCCTACAAGAAACAGCAAACACAGACTCAACGTGTATGAGAGAGACAGGGTCTGCAATTAAGATGACCAACCATTCCAGTTTCTCCAAGACTGTCCAGACCTTCTCCCACATCTCCAGACACCCCTCCATTGTAGGTAAACCAGGTCGGTTGGTCACCTAAGCTGCAGCATCTTGCTGCCATTCTGTAAAAAGCAAAGACGAGAAGGTTTTAATTGGTAACCCAAGCCTGGAGAGCTAGCCACACCTAGCCAGTATGGACAATGCAAGTCAAGAGAAGTGCTGGACCTACTGAAAATAAATAACAGGACCAAAATGAGATGGACCCCTTACCCATGCTGGTAAAGAACAGTAGCCAGTGTTTAGTAAGGGAGGACCAGTGCCTAAATTGAGAACGCATTACATGTTCTCTATAGTGTCCTCTGTGTCTGTATATGAAGCCGAATTAATAAATGCCTGATTCCGAAGGCATGAGTCCATCCTCCGCCCAGGCAGACACAGAACATTTACCAGAGCACATTTTCCTGCTGACTCCTGTTCCAATGGGAACACAGAATCTGCTCAAGAAATGGTTCTAGACCAGCGGTTCTCAAACTTTAACATGTATTGGAATCACCTTGTGGAAATGCCGATTTGATATTTTGATTAGGGGAATGTTGGCAGGGAACCTGAGATTTTGCATTCCTAACAAGCTCCCAGGTGATGCCCACATACCACACTGTGAGTGGAAAGGCTGTGAGCTCCAGTAGTCAACCAAGTTGGGAGGCTGATTACTAGAGATGAAAGATGAAACCTATTTGACATACCCAACCTATAGTAAACTACCTACTCATAGGGCTGCTCTGAGGGTTGACTGAAATAAGCCACACAATGCTCCTAGCACAGTGCCTAACATCTAAACCACATATAGTTTCCATGCCCCAAATGATGGGTTCAATCACTCTTATTAGTAGTCTTGTAAATGCAATTTATATGAAAACTTCAGAAAGCCTGGTTTGTAGAAGTCAATGAGAAGAGGGGGGTTATTAATATATATACACTCAGTTCTGACTCACACAAAGAACAAGGCTTCTGCACAACAGAATTCAGAGGAGGTCTACTCTAGTGCAGGGCTTCCCAGCCCTGGTTGTACGGTGGTATCACATGGATATCTTGGAAAAGACATGAATGCCATTACCTCACCCCCGATCAATTGAATCGGAATCTCCAGTAGTCAGGTCCAGGCTTTCCAGAGTACAGAAAATTTGCAGGTTATTCTAAAGTGCAGTCAAGTTTGAGAGACACACACATAAGGAAACTAGAGCTCCCTGAGTTCTGAGGTTGACTCTCAGCTCTGGTTTGACAAACTTTCTCACCCATTTTTCTAATTTGTAAAATTAGAGTAATGGAAATAACAGTAGTGTCTATCTCAAAAGGCTAAATAAATCCATTTATGTGAAGCCCTTATTACAGTTTAATTTATGACTATGCTACATTTGGCCCTACCAGAATGGATAGGTGGTACATGACTATTACTATCAATATCTAAGACCTAGTACCTAACTAAGAATTAATTCTACAGAATTCTGTATTTAGACCTGTTTGTATTCAGATGCTATATCTTATACAAGCATTATTTTAGGCATAGTAATATGACAATTTAACATATTGTAAGCACATACTGTTTATCAGGCATAAATACATATTATGTGCTAAATGCTGTACTATTAATATATGAAAGGCAAAAGAATATGATAGGAAACAGATTCAAACATGAATTGTGGTTCTACCATTTACTGTATATGTGACCTTGAGCAAGGTGCTTTTCTCATCAGCAGCCTATTTCCCTATCTGTCAACAAGAATGATGGTAATACCTACCACTTAAGGATTATTTCAAAGAATGAATGGATATGATCAATGTAAAGAATCTGGTATAGCACTTGACACTGAATAGGGACTTACTAAATGCATTTCTCCACCCTATCCATGTGTTTTGGGGGTACAGGAATGAATAAGATACCCCCAGTTTCCATAGTCTACTAGAGAATGTAGGACACAGATATACAAATTTCATTGCTTCCCCTTTAAAATCCTTGTATTAGAGATATACAATGATAAAGAGCTACAGTCTATTTATAGGAAATAGGAAGTTCATTATGTTTATGTGCTCCATTCCTTGATATGGTACATCTGGGAATTTTATTTTTTTGTATGTGCATGGTTAGCCATTGTTTTGATTTTTGGTAGGTTTTATACTTGTTACAGTTTTTAAAGTAGACATGATTTGGCAGATGTTTAGAGTAGTAGGTGTGCGTTGCTTTTGATGTCTTTGAGAACACAGAGTCCTCGAGGGCTTGGATGGCTTTCTATAGTTGTATTCTCTAACTAATACCTATGCAGTTCATGAGCGTTAAACAAAGTCACTCCAAGTTACATAAGAGGCTATTCCACAGGAAGCAGAGGGAGTTAGTGTAAGAAAAAACTGCACATTCCACATGGATCTTGTTCCACCCCACTCGACAAGGGGCAAAAGTGACTGAGAAGCTCATAGGGGATTCTGGAATGAATTTTATAATCTTCGTAGAACTTGAAAGATGTATTGACCCTACCAATTCCCTGAAAAACTGATGATGGCTAATAATAATGATTCATTCGAAACGCTAATGCCTACTCAAGACTCAGAAGATGGGTTGATCACATTTACATTCCCAACTAGATGTTTAATTGCATTTAAATACTATTTAACATTTAAGTGACACTGTAATTTACAAATAAATATTTCTACCACCATTTGAGTGGTGATTAAATCATGATTATTTGATTCACACATCATTCTGTGTACTATTACTATCCCATTTTACAGATGAGCAAGTCAAGTCAAAGAATTCATAAGTAATCAAGGCACAGGTATTCATCTATTCAACAGCAGCAGTACCTATGAGCCCCAGCCATGTCTCATGTCCACTAACTATACTTTTCCCACTAAATATTGGCCATGTTGGGCAATGTGTGTTGTTACTTGCCTGTGTGTCAATTTCTTTATCTCTTAACTCACTTCACAGTGAAAATATGATAAAACGAAGCTAATTAAGAAAGGAAATTCTGGAATAAATAAAGTTCTGTATAAGCCTAGAATATTATGATGTTTCAGGAAATGTGGAAGTGGACCAGAATTAGGTGTGTGTACAAGTAAACCCACCACCCTCACTGAAGCCTACAAACCAGGCACTCTGAAATTTTCATTATTTTTTGGTTAACACTGCATTTCTAAAAGCCTCCTGGAACATTTTACTTCCAATTGCCAATTCTTTAAAATCCTCTTGGGTTGAGTCCAAGCTTGAAAAATTTCATCTGAAAATGAATGTTCTGGTTTTTTTTTTTTTTAACATTCATAAAGTTCAGGGCATAAAGTACTCTTTCACAGAGAATAAAAACAAAGTTTACAGTGGAAATCGTGTCATAGACAGGCCATGGGGCACTTTTCTCCCTAGCCAATCAGCCAGAGCTGGGTAAGTGAAGGATGGAATCTGGCCTCAGGGAAAAGCCTTTTAGGGTAGACCCATCCCCCTCTATGAGGCTGCTCCTGCTAACTATGCTGTGAGCGTCCTGGGCTTGCAATGAACTCAGAATTCCCATCTGAAGTTTGACTTTATTTCACCATACATTGTGAAAGGGTGACTTCTCCAATCATCCAAAGGAAACATGGTCTCCTTAGCAAGACTTGACTAAACCAGCCTAAAGCCATTAAACCTGAAATCCAGTGCTGTTAACAAGGTGGAACAAGTGAGCTCCATGCCAACTGGTTTTCAGCCCCAGGTAGACTCTATTTAAACAGGCTGTGAACTCTTTCCACCACCTCCATTCTTTAATGCTTCTTAGTGAATTTAAGACAAGTGATCCCAAGCCACAGTGATGGCTTAGGAGCTGGCAATAGGAAGCGTATTGAAATGAAGTGTTCCCTTAGCTGCCTACTCTTCACCCATATTATGCTGCAACTGTAGTGAACCACCTACAGATACCCACACATGCTGTGCTCTCTGTTGTCTTCGTGCTTTTGAACCTGAGAAGCCCTTCTGTGAATTTTCTCCCTCATGGCTCCATCACCACACTCACCTCTCTTTCTGGTTCAGGACACAGGTCAGATCCTTCCTTTTCCCTTAGTCCTTGCACTATTCTGCAAGATCTCAGGTCTGCACTCACAACACACACTATGTTTGCTTCCATTTCAGCACTTCTCTTCCCATTACTTGCCTGTATTTTTCTGCATTCAACCAGTTATGAATTCTTTAAAGGTTTGGTACATTCTACTCTACAAAGTTTGAATAAAGAATGACATATGTAAAAGCCATTCACTGTTGTTTAGGTGGTAGAAAACTACTAGTTATCAAGTGCCTTCAATATGCCAGGCACTGTGCTTGGTACTTCAAGTGACTTCTCATTATGTTTTTTCAAATATGCCATGAAACTAATATTATTACTAACATCATCATTTTATAAGTGAAAAAGCTT
Source organism: Macaca fascicularis (assembly GCF_037993035.2). Taxonomy (NCBI): domain Eukaryota; kingdom Metazoa; phylum Chordata; class Mammalia; order Primates; family Cercopithecidae; genus Macaca; species Macaca fascicularis. The sequence continues at coordinate 136,933,247 of NC_088382.1, forward strand.
GTGCTCAGAGAAGCTAAGTAATGTAGAATTTTTCCAAGACCATACCAAGAGAAACTGTATTCATTTGGGAATACAATTCCAATTCTGGAGTATTCCAAATGGAATCCCATGTCTGTCTAACTTCTAATCTCAAGTCATTTCCATGTCATCATATTCATTTCCTTACTTCTACGGAATAGCACTGGTTTCATGCTTTCAGATTTTTTTTGTTGTTGTTTGAATTAGCCAAGTGTGAAATGCGTTTTTAAATTTCCTTGAACAGAGACCTACAAATGCTCTGGTGTGTCATTCAGAACCCCCTTCAGAGCCAAGGCACTAATTTACCCAGTTGATGGGGGTGTTGGATGCTAATTGCATTGCCCTCTTTTGGAGACTGCTAGTTTGCCCACAGTTATACTCCCTTCCCAGGGTCAGTCTGATCCAATGTTAGTCAGTGTAGATGTGCTCTTTGCCCCAGTTCAGGAAAACTCTGCAGGGCCACCATAGTCCTAGAGCTCCCTGTGGAATGGGCTAGTCAACAATTGCATCTGTCTCACAGTTCAACTTCTCCCTCTGCCCACTCCTGTTTCCCTCACTCTCTTACAAGTGTTGTTCCCAAAGACACTATCCAGTGAACTTTCTGCGTGCAAGTCTCCATCTGAGACTCTGTTTCTCAAACAACTCAGCCGTAGATATGACAATGAGAAATCCATGACTACGAATTACTTATCAGAGTAAAAAATTGCAAGCAACATTTTAGTGATGGTTTAAGGAAAGAATGCACGTCTCTCCAAATGCACTCTCTGGCCCAGAAAGTACCATGGATTTTATAACTGGAAACTGGACCTGCTTTGCAGTGTCAGTGGTCAGCCCTTGACCTTCATAACTCCACCTGTTCACTCTGTGACTTGGTCTAGGTCACGTAACTTTTGTAAGCCTCTGTTTTGCATGGAACTCCACCACAGCATCAGGCATGTTTCTCAAGTATGCCCTATGGTTAGGGAGGCAGAGCTCTTGGGCGCTGGCTACTCCAAAAAGTCACTCATCTCTTAATTGGATTGTTTATCTAGTGGCAGCCTCCACTTTAAGAAAAAGGAAAACCACTTTTCTCAGTGGTTTTCCTTTCAAGTTTGGACTCAACCCAAGAGGATTTTAAAGAAAACAATTCCCAAATGGAATAAACCACTACTATGCATGCCAGTCAAGAGTTTTAACATACGTGTTTTAAATTAAGACTATACTCAAATAAGAATAGCCAATGATACAAGTAGGAATCACAAATTATGCCATGTAGCCATTCAGCCATCACACATTCCTTATTAGTCCTGATACCCATAGTTTTCAATATCACACCTCATTGTCACAGTTATGGTGATATTATATTGAAAAATATAAACAATGTGTATCTAGAAATGGCATAGAGGTTCACCCTAGAGAAGAGAAATCTCAGGGAAGACATAAGAATTGTAGCTCCCTTTACAGAAAATCAAACACCGCATGTTCTCACTCATGGGTGGGAACTGAACAATGAGAACACTTGGACACAGGGTGGGGAACATCACACACCGGGGCCTGTCGTGGGGTGGGGGGACAGAGGCGGGATAGCATTAGGAGATACACTTAATGTAAATGACGAGTTAACAGGTGCAGCACACCAACATGGCACATGTATACATATGTAACAAACCTGCACGTTGTGCACATGTACCCTAGAACTTAAAGTATAATTTTAAAAAAATAAATAAATAAAAGAATTGTAGGTGCCTTTATGGGGTTGTTACTCTATGTTACTCTATGCCAGACCTGCCTGGGGAGTTGTTGGTCAATCGGTATAAAGTATTAGTTACATAAGATGGATAAGTTCTAGTGATCTACTAGATCACTAGTAGTACCTATAGCTAGCAATAGGTATTGTGTATTTAAAATGTGTTTAGGAGGATAGATCTTATGTTGAGTATCTTACTACAAAACAAACACAAAGGAACAAAAGGGACTTTTTAGAGGTGATGGGTATGTTTGGCACCTTGGCCTTGGACTGTAACCATGGTCTCATAAGTGTATGCATATGTCTAAACTTACCACATGTGTACATTAAATGTGTACAAATCATACCTCAATAAAACATTCATTTTTTTAAATCTTCAGTTCTGCTATTTTTTTTTTTCTTTAGATAACACCAAATTCCCTGGCCATTTACCATTCAAAAATCCAGAACCACGAAGAACAGGCACTCTTCCTCTCCATTTTATGGATGAGAAAAATAAGGCTTACAGTGTTTTAATACCTTACTCTAGTCCACAGAGCTAGTAAATACCTGAGCCACATTTCAGATCCAGGTTTTTCAGAATTTAAAACCTTTATTTTTATTTTATTCGTATTATCATGTTATCTTCTATGTTTATTTTTCACTATTTTATTGTCACTTTTTTCAACTTTAGCAATTTTTAAGTGTATAGTCACTGTTAACTACAGGTACAATGTCATAGAGCTGATATCTAGAGTTCATTCATCTTGCTTAATTGTAACTTCATACCATTGCTGAGTAACTTCTCATTTCCTCCTTCCCCTTAGCTCCTGACCATCTATAATTCCAGTATTTTATTTTATAAATTCAACTATTTTAGCTATCTCATAAAAATGGAATCATGCAGTATTTGTCTTTCTGTGACTGGCTCATTTCACCTAGCATAATGTCCTCAAGTTTCACCTATGTTATCTATACTGTAGAGTTTCCTTAAGTTTTAAGGCTGCATAGTATTGTATTGTGTGTAGAGGCCATATTTTCCTTTCTTGCTTGCTTTTTTCTCTTTCTTGCTTGGTTGCTTTCTTGTTTTCTTGCTTTTCTTGCTTTCTTACAGGCTTTCACTCTGTCTCCCAGCCTTTACTGAAGTGCCACAATCATGGTTCATAACCTCAGACTCAACCTCTCTTGGCTCAGGTGATCCTCCCACCTCAGCTTCCTGGGTAGCTGAAACTACAGGCACAGGCATGCGCCCCCCACCCCACCTTTTTTTTTTTTTTTTTTTTGTAGTGACAAGAGGTTTCAGCATGCTTTGCTCAGGCTGGTCTCGAACTCCTGGGCTCAAGCAATTCACCTCAGCCTCCCAAAGAGATAGGAATATTGGCATGAGCCACCACACCAAGCCCCTGTATTTTCTTAATCCATTCATCTGTCAATGAACATTTAGTGTATTTCCACATCTTGGCTTTTGTGAACAGTGCTGCAATAAACATGGAAGTGCTAATATCTTTCTTCAGTATTCTCATTTCAATTGTTTTGATAAATACACAGAAGTGGGATTGCTTGATCACATGATAGTTTTATTTTTAATGTTTTCAGAAACCTCATACTGTTTTACATAGAAGATGCACATTTCACATTCCTACCAAGAGTATACAAGGGTTCCAATTTCTCCATGTGCTCACTAACGCTTGCTGTCTTTTTAAAAAAAAATAATAGCTATTCTGACAAGTGTGAGGTGCTATTTCATTACAATTCTGATTTTCATTTCTGTGATGACTAGTGATGCTGATAATTTTTTTTCATACTCCTCTTGGTCATTTGTATGTTTCTTTAGAAAAGTGTCTGTTTGGGTCTACTGCCCTCCTTTTTTTTTTTTTTTTTTTTAATCACTGCAAATGCATATACTGCCTACATCACGTAAGTCTCTTTACTTTTCTGATGGGAAAATATAGGAAAAGAGACAGGGTTTGATCTGCATGTTCCCATTGAGTAGTCCTAAGTCAAATAAGAAGAAATTACAAGTAATAGAGACTTAAATTAAGTGTATTGGGTAGGACCCAGTTCAAACTGACCAAAGTCCGGGGACAATTAGATGGATACTGATGCTCAAACAATACAGGTAGAATGTGTTTATGTTTTTTCTGTTGGCTTCTTTCTCAGGGCTTGACAATGACGGCCACAAGATCATTTGAGCTCACAGCCTATCATTTTAGCAGTCCCAACAGAGACAATAGTTACCCTTTCCTAATTGCTCTAGAAAAATCTCAGGATTGCATCTGAGTAAGTTGGCTTTGATCACATACCCATTTCTGAACCAAGCACTGTATATATTATACACTTTACAATTATTGTTCAGAACTGAGGAATGTACTGATGTTCAAGCTAGAAGTTCAGCTAAAAGGAGCTAAAATCACCTCCTTCTAAATTATGTGAACAGGGACAAGGCAAAGGGAGATTCTCCAAAGAAAAGGTGAACCAAAGAAGAAGGAAGGAGGTTGGGATGGCTGAAATGGCAGATGCTTTCTATGGGAAAGAGATTTTCAAACCTGCAGTGCACATTGTGGAACTCTTATCTCCTCCACTTTTACAGCGTGTGTGCACACAAGTCTGACTGCCAACTGCCAGCTCTATGCTCCTTTGCCACAAGGCTGAAGTTAGCTCAGCCTGTACAAGTGGCAGATCAGCAATTCCGGCCTGCCACTTGCATGGAAGTTAACTCCTCTCAATAGAAAATTCAATCAATAATTGTGCTATCTGGTGCATAAATACCCCAGCTCCCTTACCCCTTGGGTTAGCTAATTCTGAGATACATATGCTAGGAATATCATTCTTAAAGTTCTCCAACAGAATTAAGCTTCATTTATCTGAAGCTGTAAAAGTAATCAAAATATATCCCATACTGTGGCCGGGACTGGTGGCTCACACCTGTACCCCTAGCACTTTGTGTGGCTGAGACAGAAGGATCACATGAGCTCAGGAGTGCAAGAACAGACTGGGTAACACAGTGAGATCTTGTTTCTTAAAAAAAAAAAAAAAAAAAAAAATTAAAATTAGCAGGGCATGGTGGTGCCTGTCTGCAGTCTCAGCCACTTGGGTGGCTAAGGTGAGAGGATCACTTGAGCCTAGGAAGTTGAGGCTGTAGTGAGCTGTGATTGTGTCACTGTACTCTACCCTGGGAAGCAGAGCAAGACCCTGTCTCAAAACATATCTGTGCATATCCTGTATTGATTTTCTTCCATTCTCTGTGTCACATCTCCATATCCTTATATTATGGAATAACCTCCCAAAGAAACTAATTGTGCTTGAATCCTTGTCTTAACAGGTAAAAAAAACAATGAAATAGGCTGTTCCATGAAGTAGTGAGTTTCTCAGCAGTAGAAGTTTTCAATGATGAGTGGAAAAATGAATTTGGGGAGACACAAAAAATAAAATAGGTAATTGGATTGCAGGACCTACATTTAGACCATGCAGTCCCTTCTAAGGCTAAGTTGAATTATTACTTGTTTGACTTGTAACAGAGTCATTCTTGCAGAAAAAGAGATTTATACTCACGCCTTGCATTCTGAAATTTGTGAAAGGAGATAATATAAAAAGTTCTCTGGGGATGGAATATTTTTTAAAGGTTATTTGAAAGTACAAGGTTTAGCCCTTCTGTTATAACGTGTTCTTATAAAAATACCTTTTTTACTACTCTGTGCTTCCTTTGCTTGGGAAGACCTCAAGATTACAAGAGGATGTCATTTCCTTAGCTCTGATTAGTTTTAAATTTTGACACCCACCATCATCTAGGCAGAGAAATAGCCTTCCAAGATAACCTAAAGTGAGGAACATACATGGCTGCCACATACGTCCAAAAGGAGGTGAGAGTGTGTCATCATCTAAAGTTCTTTGTGTTGGTTTGGACATGTGCCGAGGACACAGAAGTGTAAAGGAAGTGATTTCTCTCAAAATAAGCACATCAATCAAAAAAAGTTACAGAATATAACTATTTTACCTTTTTGATGTGTGAAAGAAAGCCATGTCATATGAAATTTCTTCTCCAGTGATGATTTTACTTCCCCAGTGGTAATTTTCTCCAGCTCACTCATAAAAATACTAATAATGAACAAAATTTGTTGAGTGTTAACTATGTATTGGGCACTATGAAAATGACTTAATATAAATTATGCATTGAATCCTCCCAAGAAATGTAATGGGTCCCATGTAAGCTGTCCACATTTGACTGATAAAGTAACCAAAGCTGAGAGGCTAAAGAGGCTTGCTGAAGTTCACAAAACAGTGAGGTGCAAGTCTCCCTGTCTCCGAAGATATATTAGTTAGTAATTGCTGTGTAACAAATCACTCCAAAATTTAATGCTTAAAATAATAAACATTTATATTGCTCACAAGTCTATAGGTCAGCTGGGAAGTTTTTTCTGGTCTTGGCTGGATTTATTCATGCATCCGCAATCAGCCCTCAGTTGGGTAGGCAGCTGCTGCTATTTGGACTCACCTACATGTTTGGAGGTCAGCTGACAACGGGCAAATCTAGGATGTTCACAATTGAAATAAGTGGACTTTTCTCTAGCTGGTCTCTCACCCTACAAGTGACTAGCCTAGGCTTGTTTTCATAGCAGTGGTATGGTCTCAAGAGTGTAAGAAAAGATGCATACAGTCTTTTGATGTCTAGGCCCCAAACAGACACAGAATCATTTGTATGACATTATATTGGCTGAAGTAAGTCACGTGGCCAGCCCAAATTTGAAAGGCAGGGAAAGAGATCCTGTCTCTTCATGGGAGGAGCTACAAAGTCATGCTGCAAACACACAGGGAGGCATGCAGGATTGCAGTTAATTCACCACGGATGCTTATATTTTGACCACTGTGTCCTTCCTTGCATCCTGGCACCAGCAGGTGTTCTTCGCCTTGGTTTTGCCTGAATGAACATCTAAGAGAGAGATAGCCCATTAATCGCCAATTTTGAAAGAGACTTTCAGGTCTTGTACTTATCTCCTACCCATGTTAAATCTCCTCTTTCAAACCTCCCACAAACACGCATTCGGCACCTGCCAAGACACTTCCAGTGACGGGGAGCTCAATTTTATTATGTTAAATTGACTTTTGTTTCCTTTTACAGTAAGGGATTTGGAATAGGGCTTTCACCTCTATAGTTGTGCAATTTCTTTTTCAGGCATCCTGTTCCAATGCTCTTCCTTCTATACACTGAAATCTTCCTTCTAGCAATTCCCCATCTCTGCTCTTTTTCTTGCTCCCTGGAGCAGACTAAAACAAATCTGTGGCTTCTCCTATATGACAACTATTTTATATCCAAAGACATTTATCAATTTCTTCATCAATTCTCCAGGTCCTTCCAGATTTAATTATTCAACTGCTCTTCTAATGAGATCAATACACAGGTTGTCAATGTTCTTTCTTTATGTGGTACCCAGTCATCTACATACTCTGAATAAAACAGAACCAAATTGCTTGTTTTCTCTCCTCTACCTCTTCCTTTTGTAATTGCAGTTCATTCTTACTGCATTAAATTGAATTTGGTTTCTCACTCACAGTAAGTAATTTGGAACAGAGCTGAGAGCCCTATTTTTGTACAATTTGTTTTTGAACCAAAGGAGAGGTATCATCTGCCTTTCTCCTTTTATTATTTCCTCTGTGAGTTCATACTTTCCTTCTAGTCAGTTGCTGTAAACATTGATGCTTTTATTTACTGTTTATTCATCACTCAATGGTCCTCTACTGAGATACTCTTCAGCACCTTGGTTTGTGATAGCTGCTTGGGACACAAAACTGGGTAAACCCCAGCACTGGTCCTTAAAGAGTTTTCAGGCTCCCGGGCAAGGTCGTGGTTTAAAGCAGTCTCTTTCAGGTAACCTGAGGCTATTTTAGAAGCATGCTTATTTTTCAGGGTTTCTCCTATACCCTTCTTCAATATCTCAAGAGGACACTTGAGAAAGAAGACTGTTCAGCCCTGCGGTGTCAGGGGAGCATTGTCTGGTTCGTGCGCTGTCTTCTGCTGCGAACTTCCTCAGCATGTTGACGCTCTTGTTGGGTCCAGATGTCAAGGATGTAGATGCTCTTATTGTCATCCTCCATAATGACCTCAGATGTTTCTGTGGCCTCCAGTCTTGAGGTCCACATTCTGAATGTGCCCTCATGTTGCCTCCCGGATTCCTCCAAGTTCAGGATTTCCATGTCCCCTGAGGGCCAGTGGCAATAATGCACTGTGGCTCTCTCTCCAGTAGGCAGTGACATGTGAGAGAGAGCCTGAGCCACCCCTTGGCTTCCCTATGACTTTCTCACTACATTGGATTGTAATTCCATGCTGACTATGGAACTTCTTTGAGGGGCTTGCAGACTCCCTAGGCTTTTTCCAGGGATTCAAGGATTCCAGTTCTGTTTTACTTACTTTCTCCTAAATGAGATTAGGTTTCTATACCCTCCAGCTTCACATTTTACACCAGGGGGTGAGCTGGAACTCCAATAGTCATGTTGTGCATCTTGAATAGTCATTCTATTCTTCTATCCTTAACATTCAAGCTCCTCCCAAGCACTCTGGTGGCTTTCAGAGTTATCATTTTCCTGCTGTGAGAACTTCCCTGCATCAATCAGTTCTCACAATTTCTATAACCTGCTCTGTAAGTGCCTTCAAGTTCTGCCTCAATGAAAGTCACAAGACATTTTTTGTTTGTTTTGTTTTTTCTCTGTCAACAAAACCAGCCATCTGCACATCAAAAGCATTTGCCTTCATACCATTGTCTCACTGTATTCTTAGAATGGTGTTCCAGAAATCGAAGCAACAGAGTCCTTGTTTTCAGACTGGTTCTTCTCTTAAACAAAGGAAAAAAATGGTCATTAATTGTATAGGGGCAGAAAGAAAAGGGACAAGGACTTCGGGAACTAGAGGTTCTGTCTACACGGGGATTCATGATACTATTTTCTCAATGATAGATCTGGAGGTTTGATTTACTATGAAAAAAAAACACACACTTTTAAATGTTAATTCCTGTTAAACTTATAAAGAAATTTGGCATGCCAAGTAATAAACAAAGAATTCAGGAACCAGAGTGGTGAGAATGATGTGATTTGAGTGAAGATTTTCTAAAAGCTTAATGGGATTTCTTCACTTTCTCTTATTTTCTGTATCATCTAAAATCTAATAACTGAAGGACAGTTGACCTTCTGTTATTAGAGCTCTAATCCAGTCACAAAAAGAGAAAAAATTAGAGAGAGAAAAGAAGAGAAAAAGGGAAGGAAAGAAAAGAGAAAGCGAAAGGAGGGGAAGAAAGGGAAGGGAGGGGAGGGGAGAGGAGGGAAGGGAGGGAGAGGAGAGGGAAGGGGAGGGGTGAGATGGTGAGGTGTGGAGGAGAAATTAAATATTAAATTTGAACTCAATTGAACATGGACACAAACAATGGTCACCAAGTCCCAGAACAGGTTCTGTGAGCCCCTTGAGGCGTTCATCCAGCGCTGTTTCAGAGAAATCCCTATTTCAATCTATTCCTATACGTTAGTTATTGAAAAACAATAGAGAATCGCAAAAAACAAGTTGACCTTTTGTGTTCCTTGAGCCCAGTTGCAGAGGGCCGTAGTGACTGGGCCTTACACCAAATAACTCGTTACAAAAAGAGCTAGAGTCCCAGACTGCACCAAGGCTTCATGAGACTGCTCCTCATCTGTGCACAGATGAGTGGCCAGCTCTGGAGCCCAGGTTGTTGTTTCCCAGTCTGGTGGTGAATCCTTCATAATCTGGTGAGTATAAATATATATATCTTTCCCTTCTCTCCTTTTCATTGCAATTTGCTTATTATATTATTTGCTTATTATATCAATTTGCTTATTACATTGATTTGCTTATTATATCATTTGCTTATTGTATCTGCGTTGCCATTTACATGGGATAAAGGTTGTTTACCCCTCAAGGTATTGTGTATGTGTGTATGTGTCTTTTCTTTTCCCCTTGCACGTTTCCTGCACAGAACAGGAGGAATGGAAAAAAAGAGGGGAGGGGATGGGAGGAAAGGGGAGGGGAGGGGAAAAGATAAAATCAAAATGGACCAATGACCACTGTCGGGAACACTAAGCCCCAAATTAAGTCTTAAAATGACTGAATATTCTGAGATAAAAGTGACACAGACCCATCCCCATCCCAAAAGCATAAAGGACAAGATAAGTGACAGACAGAAAAGAAAGTAGAGACTGTGGCATGGAATTCCTTAATTTCTAAGATTGCTCATTGTTCTGTTGGAAACAGGGGGTTATGTAAGTGTTTAAGACAGAGCCAGTGCACAAGTGAGTGGTAGAGAGAGTGATGAAGCATCTCCTATTTTGAATGAGATCTTCTGTCTCTTCTCATACATATCCCAATCCACAACAGGGAAAAAGTAATACGTAGATTCATTCATTCAGTGACTCAGCAAATAGTATGTGCCATGCATTTTCCCAAACATTAAGAATAAAACTGGGAGCAAAGCAGACAAATGTCCCTTGCCCTGATGGGAGAACACAGGCATTAAATAAAATAATTAGATCAAAATATAATATACTAGGTGATAAGAATTGTCATGGGAATAAGTAAAGCAGGTAAAAAGGAATGAAGGCCCTCTGTGAAGGAGGATGCTGTTTAAAACAAGGTGAAGGCAGGCATCTCAAAACAGTTGCATTTCAACAATGGCCGGAAGGAAGTGAAGGGCACCTGAGGGAAACATGTTCCAAGCAGGGGAATCATCAAGCATAAAGATCCTGAGGCAAGGCTTGCGGACTTGTTTCAAGGATAGCGAAAAAGGCCAATATGGATGGACCACAACAGGGAGTAGATAAAACTGCAGGTAAAATTGGAGCCATAATGGGAGCTGGCCATTTTAATAATTTAGACTTTTATCATGAGTAAAAGGAAAAGAACTGAAGGAGCTGGGTGTGGCATTTATAGAATGTACACTTATAAAGTCATCACTTAGCTGCTGTGTTAGAAGTAAACTATAAGTGAGCCAAAGGCACAAGCAGAGAGTTCAGGTATCAGGCTGTCTTAGAAACAAGCAAACAAACAACAACAAAAAAAAAACAGAGATGGTGGTGGCATGGACCAGGGTGGCATTCTAGATGGTGAGTGATAGGTGGATCCTAGAGAGATTTTGAATACAGAACCAGTAGGATTTGGGAATGAATTAGATGTGAAATGTGAGCAAAAGGAGGAGTTAGGCACTTTTGTTCTAATTGAAGGATGGAGTTGCTATTTTTTGAGGTCAAGACTGCAGAAGGAGCAAGTTGGGGAGGAAGGAATTTGGGAGTTTGTTTTGGGTAAACTTTTTAAGACATTCAAGTGTAGACGTCAAATGAGTAGTTGTGTATGCGGTTCTGTTGCATTCACAGGGGAGACACAGATTTGGCAATGAATTTGGGAGTCATCAGTGTATACATGGTATCAAGGCTGTAAGACTATATGGGAGTGAGTATAGACAGAGAAAAGTGATGTTTAAGAACTGAATCCTAGAGTACACCAAAGTGTATTGTTTAGGAAGTTGAGAAGCAAACAGGAGAGGTGATTGAGATGGAGCAGCCTGTAGGGAATATGAGAATGGTATCCTGGAAGAAATGAGAAAATATTTTCAATGCAGAAGGAGCTATCACTAGGTCCAATGTTGCCAGTAGGTCAATTAAAAATAGGAATGAGATCCGCAATATGCAGGCCTTTGGAACATTAGCAAGAGACATTTTTATAAAGAGGGAAGAATATAAGGCTAAATAGAGTAAGTTTCAGAGAGAAAGGGAAACAGATTTAAGAGATAATGAGAAAGAGCATCTCTTTGGAGAAATTTTGCTAAGAAGGGGAGCAGGAAAATGTGGTATCAAGGAAAGGAGTTTTAAAGATGGGAGGAATTACACACAGGCTTCATTTGCAAATAAAAACTTTGGTATGGGAGATAAAGGGTGCTTTCTGAAGCACCATCCTGGAGTTGGTAAGAGGGAATGGGTTCTGCTACAAAAATGCAGAGACTGGCCTTGCACACAAACATGGATTGTTAATTTACACTAACTGAGAGAGAGGTGAGTATATAGGGCAGATACAGGCAAGGTAGACGTGGAGGGAGTATTGGGAGAAAATTGCCTTCTGCTGCCTTCTCTTCTCCCAGTGAAATAGGAAACAAGATCCAGACACTATAGGTCACTGTGCAGTCACATTTTTTGGATTCAAGGTCCTAGAATGAGTGAGTTGGAAAGATAGAGTGTGGTGGTTAAGAAAGTGAAATACTTGAAACCGAGATTACAGGGAGTGGCAGTGATTTTAATGCCCAGACCTAGAAAGAAGAGAGAAGAGGTAAAAGAGTTAAGGTCAAGTTACTGGAAAGATTATCTTGACTGCTAGTGAAGTCATCAGTTTATGATATGAACAGTGTGATTATGACTATAAGAACAGGTCAGAAGTTAAAAACTTCAAAGAATAAGGGGGAATTATCTGAATCATGGGTTTGTAGATGCCTGCAATAAAGAGGGGCAACTGATGGTATAGATGCATGACATAAACTTCAAAGCGAGTTTTCAGAGAGCGGGCAGGGAGAAGCATCTGGAGGCTGGAATGAGGAAATAAGAGGACACCTAGTCAGCCTCCAGGCTAGTGACAGAAGGAAACAGAAAAAAAAAAGTGACAAATTAGAAGGACTTTATGAGGAGGCAGGGATCCCAGGAGTATCTGAGTTTCCATTAGAGCAAAAAGGCAAAACGGGATTTATAAAGAAACTGCACAGGTTATAAGGCATTTTGCTGATGACTGATCTGGAATTGTACAAGGGAGGGTGTGGGAATTAGAAAGAGGTGAAGATGGGGTCAGATTAGGTGGTACACAGAGCGGTACTGGGGAAGTATATGGGAGCTAAAGGATGAGCTGCGTGTCTTGGGCTTTCGTAGTATTTTATGGATGTGGAGATCAAGGGAGGATCTTCTGCAAGACACCAGTGGTGAGATTGTGAATGTCAGGGGAGGTAGGGTGTGGGGTCTTTCTTGGAGCACCCAGGACTCTGAGGCACTCTTCTCCCACCTGCCAATGGCAGTATGGAAAGCAAGGAAGAAATAGTGTTACTATAAACAATTAAGCCTGAGCCCCCTCCTCATTCTAACCAATGTTTTTGCTTTCTTCATTCATTAAACAAATACCTTTTCAGGGCCTCATAAACCTGAATACTAGAATATAATAGGAAAATGTCAGTTTCTTCTCTCATGTAGCCTTCAGAGTATTGGAAAAAACTCCATTCCAAAGCCCAAGACTTATTCATTATTCTATACCACCTCTTCAGGGGATGCTTAATTATCTAAATCTGAGTATCTATGACCTCAGAGAAGGGATCTGGACTGGAAATACAAACTTGAGCCATAATCAAGTACAATATGGCCTAAGGAAAGAGTCTACACTCAGAAGAGAAGGACTTTCAAGAGTCTGAAAAATTAGGAGTAATTGGAGTGGTTCCAGAAATTTAAATATTGAGAAATGTTTGTGGTTTTTTGTTTGTTTGTTTGTTTTTTTGAGAAGGAGTCTCACTCTCTTGCCAAGCTGGAGTGCAGTGGCCCAATCTCGGCTCACTACAACCTCCACATCCCGGGTTCAAGTGATTCTCCTGCCTCAGCCTCCTGAATAGCTGGGATTACAGGCCACCGTGCTCAGGTAATTTTTTTTTTTTTTTTTTTTTTTTTGTATTTTTAGTAGAGACGGGGTTTCACCATGTTGAGAAATGTTTGCTTTTTAAAAAGGGAATGTGTTAATTTTCCAGAGGTGGCATAACAAAGGACCACAAACTGGTGGCTTATCCCATTCATCCTCTCACAGTTCAGGAGGCTGGAAGTCTGAAATCAAGATGTCAGCAGAATCGGTTCCTTTAGAGAGCTCTCAGGCAGAGCCTGTTCCCTGTTTCTCTCCTAGCTTCTGGAGGTGCCCGCAATCCTTTGATTTCCTTGGCTTATAGATACGTCACTCCAATCTCTGCCGCTATCTTCACATGACATTCTTCCCTATGTCTCTGCGTCTTCAAATTTTCCTCCCTTTATAAGGACACCAGGCATTGGATTTAGGGCCCAACCTATCCCAATATAACCTCATCTTAAACTGATTACATCTGCAAAGACCATATTTCTTTTTTTGGATGACGTCTGGCTCTGTCACCCAGGCTGGAGTGCAGTGGTGCAATCTCAGCTCATTGCAACCTCCATCTCCTGGGTTCAAGTGATTCTCCTGCCTCAGCCTCCCGAGTAGCTGGGATGACAGGCATGTGCCAACGCACCCAGCTAATTTTGTATTTTTAGTAGAGACAGGGTTTTGCCATGTTGTTCAGGTGGGTCTCAAACTCCTGACCTCAGATGATCTGCCTGCCTCAGCTTCCCAAAATGCTGGGATTACAGGCGTGAGCCATCACGCCCAGCCTGCAAAGACCATATTTCTGAATAAGGTCACATTCACAGGCTCTGGGTGGACATGAATTTTGAGGTGGCACTATAGGACCCACTACAGGAGAAAGAGATAAAATTATAACAAAACCATGTGTCATTCCATGTTGATCATGTGCCAGTAACTTCCAGGATTTTCTTTCTTTTTTTTTTTTTTTTTTTAATCATTTAATTTGAGCTCATCAGAAAAAGTCCATTTTCTTCCTGTTGGGAATGTTTTTGATCGACATGTAAAGTCACCTGGTCATGTCTCTTGCCAGGTGATCGTTTTCTCTAGGTCAGTGGTCATCATCATTAAAACGGATGTTGATTCCAACCCCCAGGGTTTCTGATTTAGTGGTTCAAGGATGCGGCCCCAACATTTGCAGTTTTAAAAAAGTTCCCAGATGATATTGGTGTTGATGTTGTTCATCCCAGACAACACTTTTCACTCCCAGAAATCTAATTTCTCCGACTCTGTACTTAAGAGAAAAGAGTTCCTAGTTATGTCAGTCATTGATGTCTCTATTTCCTGTGTGTGGTTGATGAATGGGTATGTGGAAAGAACCCTGTATGGGGGACTGTTGTGCTGAGGTCTTTATCATAATACTGCTAATTATTCTTTGTATCCCATTACAAGTTGCAAGGTACCTTCCCATCTCTATTTAATGTAACTTTTGAACCAGTGATAAGTTGGTTACTGTTGCTCCATTTTACCCAGGAAACTAGTTCGGAGGTGTACTGTACCTTGAGACATATCACTGGGAGCTGATGGTAGAAGCTGTGTGGCAAATTTTCACCTTTTTATTCTAGAGCCAGTGTAATCTGCCACCCAGCAGCTATTTTATAGCTTTTGAACCTAAATTTTGATGAGAACTATCTGGGTGGTACTCTGCAAATCACTGCAAATTAAGACAACACACAGCTTTGTTTCATATTGTATTTGTGCTACCATCTGCATCATCGAGGTGGTGACGGTGCTGTTTTCCCTTGCTCTTGCTTTCTAATCTTAGTAAAGGGCTTGTCAGCCCAGTTCATCAGAGTTCTTTGCTCCCTGTTCCCTCGGATTGTCCAAATGGCAAGTTTTGTATATGCTAAAGTTCACTTCCTAACATGAATTCTCTGAGGTTCATTGGTTAATGACCCTTTCTTCTCAGGAGCCAGAGAAATAAACATAATGTGGGTTGTGTTCTGTGCAGGTTGCTTCAACCTTTCTCCTCCATACTTTCTCTCTGCAGCATCACACATCTGACGAGTGGGAAAGCTGAGATTTGAACCTGTGCTGTCTGTTTCAGAGCCTGCCTCTAACAACTTCACACGGCCCTGCTCACTGCCCTCAACAGCACTTCCTGTTCTGTCAGAATCTTGCTGAACTCCAATCTGACATTACGGCTGCTGAAGCAATTCACCCCACACATTTGCATCTTCACTGTGTTCCACCCAGGCTGACTGTTCCTGGCGGAGGAGTTTCCAGCTCTTCTCCCACACGTGCTGTGCAGACCTATGGTTCCTGTCCTCATGCAGGTGACAGGTGTCTGAGTAGCTAAAAACACAAGCTTTGGACCCACGCAACTCCAAATATGACGCACCACTTTTTCTTCTTACTGTATAACCTTGAGTAAGTCACTGATTTTCAGAACCACTGTTTCTTTATCTGTAAAATGGGTACAAGAATATCAAGTTTGCATAGTCGCTGTGAGAATTAAACGGGTAATTTGTGCGGCAAGTAGCAGCTCAATCATTGGAGCTTTTATTATTTGTGTCATGTTATTGCCTCTTCCTGGAGCCCCTAATCTACTCCTTTCTGCCTAAGTGTTCCTCAGCGTTCCTCTCACTCTTCTCACATATGAAAATACCCTGACCAGTCCTGCCATGATCGCAATGATGTGTTTAATTCTCTGGGAGCCTTAGTGTATTGTACATCAAATGGCCTCCTAATGTCATTTCCAGTCTAATGTGCCTCTTTCACACAATAAATGACTATTTGAAGCCGCTAATTCCTCATTTAACAACAATAATAGCCACCATTTACAGCCCTTAAAATTTGCCAAAAAAATTGCACATAAGGTTGTGATAAACACCATTGCCCTGTGTGGAAGGAACTACTATAATTTCCCTTTAGAGGAGAGAAAACTGAAGCTCTGTGAGTTTTAGTAGAATCCTAGTAGATCAAAGTTGAAAGAAATCCTAAAATCTATTCTGTTTCATTAGGCCCACACTTGAAATTCTCCTGCAACTCCAGTTCTTCTGTGACTAAGCGCTCACTATCTCTGAGACTAATCTCACTTTCTTTCTCTCCTTCTCTGTCTCTCTTTTGACCAGGCTGGTCTTGAACTCTTGAACTCTTGCCCTCAAGCAATCCTCCATTCTCAGTTTTGCAAAGCATTGGGATTACAGGCATGAGCCACTGCAACCAGCCCAAGCTTGATATTTTTATATCCGTCTTACAGATGTAAAAAATGGCGGTTCAGAGAAGTCAGTGTCTTGCTCAAGATGACACAGGAAGGAAAGGAATGGGGAGTCATACCTAGAGTTGCCTGGATCCAAAGCTTGTGTTATTAACTACACACACACACACACACACACACACACACACACACACACACACATATCATCATCATCATCATCGTCATCATCATCATCATCAGTCTCCTTATGGAGGCTGCAACTTTCTTAGCCACTTTTAGTTCTCATCGGTCCCAAGCCCTTCAACCAGAACAGAAAGCTGAAAGGCCCTGATTCCTCCCTTCTTTTCTATCTGCCAGCAGCACCAAACAAACCCTGCACATAGGTATGCATAGCCATCCCTCGGTATCTGTGGGGAATTGGTGGCAGAACTCCCCCATGAATACCAAAATTCACGGATGCTTAAGTCTCTTATATAACATGGTGCAGTGTTTGCATATAACCTACGCACATCCTTCTGTATACTTCAAATCATCTCTTGATTATTTATAATACCTAACACAATGTAAATGCTATGTTAATGGTTGTTATACTGTATTGTTTAGAGAATAATGACAAGAAAAGGAAGTCTGTGCATATTCAGTACAAATGCAACCACCATTTTTTCCTCAAATATTTTGACTGTGGCTGGTTGGATTCGTGAATGTGGAGCCCACAGATAAGGAGGACCCACTGTATTTTGCTCACCTAGCTTTCCTTCTCCTCCCTCCTTGCTGCTTAGAGGCAGTCTTTCTTCTCTCTTTATCCTCCAGGGCTAGGTGAGGAGCTCACATGCTGAGTCATCATGCTGGGGTGCAACTCTCTTTGCATGTCTATCTCTTTCCCCCAAATTAGGAGCCTCTTGAGAACAGGACCTGGGGCTTTGCTCTTTAGCTTATCTGCATGGATCCAGTATAGTCCCTGCATACAGCTGGCCCTCAGGATTTATTGAATAAGTGATTGCTTCCTGAATTAGTATAAGAATGCCAGCCAGGCAAGGTGGCTTATGCCTGTAATCCCAGCACTTTGGGAGGCCAAGGAGGGCGGATCACGATGTCAAGAGTTCGAGACCGGCCTGGCCAACATGGTGAAACCCCGTCTCTGCTAAGAATACAAAAACAAGCCAGGCGTGGTGGCATGTGCCTATAGTCTCAGCTACTAGGGAGGCTGAGGCAGGAGAATTGCCTGAACCCAGGAGGCAGAGGTTGCAGTGAGCTGAGATTGCGCCACTGCACTCCAGCCAGGGCAACAGAGCAAGACCCCGTCTCAAAAACAAGCAAACAAAATAAAAAGAATGCCAAGCACCATGGTGAGCACCCAGGTGACACTGCATCACTGCTTGCTGACTTGGTCTTAGTAAATATGGCACTTCTGGGGCTCCTGGTGAATGTCCTGACAGAGGTGGCTTGGCTTGAATTGAAATCTGGGAGTGCTACATGAAGGCACTGTGAAGCAACTTATGCTAACCCTGACTCTCTTAATGGCATCTCACTGATGCCACGTTTCTTGCTTTCATTCACAATCTTGAGCTTCTCTGGGGCCAGGGGGAAAATTGCCTTCAGGATTGAAATGAATAGGGTGCCGGCAAACCTCACCTCTGGATTGTTGTGGTTGTGAAGTCCCTACAAGTCAAGCTATTTTGCCAGGAAGTTTCCGTTAATTTACATGGCTTTCCAGTAAGGTGCAAACAAATATCTGAGGCTTATCACTTCCAGACATCACCCTTCTCTTCCAATCATCCTTTGGAACATCCTATTTTGAGCGTCTTCTTCCTTTCCATCCCTGCTGCTCTCCTCCACCCCCGCTGGGAGTTGCCTCTGTGATGCCTTAATAAGTTCACATCTTGCAACACATCAGACCAGATCTACCCTGCTTCCAGCCAGCTTCACTAGCTATAGTCTTCGCTGGACTTCAAAACTCCTTCTTACCCATATTCACGTTGGTAAACCTGGTGCAGTTCTCTCGGGCTTCAGGGTGAGGAATATAACACTTGCTTTATTTTCATTTCCATCCCAGTCACTGGGGCAGCCATGCTTGGTGACAAGCCTCTGATTATGAGGCTGCAGGATGGCACAGTCAGCAATGACTAATCCTAACACAGTAGTCAACGTTAGTTAAGCTGCAGGGTAAAAGGCAAAAAGGAAACAGGAGCATCAGCAATTGCATGGGTGGAAATAAACTGCTATCCGGTTCAACAGAATAAATCAAAAGATGTTAATTCACCACTACTCAATAAAGAGGACCTGAGGGAAATATAAACAGTGAAGAAGACAGGAAGTCTGCTCTTGCTGTGCTTATGGGCTGGTTGGGCACTGGACTCACCCAGTGTGAGCCTTAAGAAGGAACTTACCTCCCCAGGCTTGCTGTTAAAATAGGAGTCTGATGGCAGTACTGGTATCCGGCCTTTTTAGTACGAGGAATGTCTCTTTTGTTGCTTTTGCCCAAGGATCCAATGTTTGGAAAGAATCTGATTCAAAAATAAATGATAACCGCTTTCATGAGTCCTTAATTCCTTGTCTCAGTTTTCTATTGATCAAAGATATGTAAGTCACAAATAAAAACTTCTGATCAACAGGAATCAAAAAGTAAATCCAACTTGAAGCACAGTTTATTTAACACTTTTGATAGTTTATAAAGTATTAACAGATTAAACTGGGTGTGGTGGCTCACCCCTGTAATCCCAGCACTTTGGGAGGACGAGGTGGGTGGATCATTTGGGGTCAGGAGTTCGAGACCAGCCTGGCCAACATGGTGAAACCCCATCTCTATTAAAAATATAAAAATTAGCAGGGTGTGGTGGCGCAGGCCTGTAATGCCAGCTTCTTGGGAGGCTGAGGCAGGAGAACCGCTTGAACCTGGAACGTGGAGGCTGCAGGGAGTGGGGATGGTACCACTATACTCCAGTCTAGTTGACAAAGCCAGACTCTGTCTCAAAACGAAAACAAAAACAAACACAAACACAAACCAGTATTAACAAATTAATGTGTTATTTCCTTGGGCTTTAAAAAATACCGGGAACTGCTCATGACCTTACTTCTCCCAACTCCACAGTACCTTTGCTTTAGTTCTCAAAGTGTGATATGAAGGAGGAGTGATGGTCTGTGCATTTGTTTGGATATTCAAGCTGTCCCTTTGCTTCTTATGTGCAAGTGAGTTTCAGTTCCATGGACTTGAGTTTTTGCACTACTTTATGTTAACCTATTATGAGAATTCTTTGAGGGTTGGTTACTAAAATTGGGTTATTTATAAAAATAATTCCTGTCTGTTACCAGCAATTACTGAGGTCTCTAATTCAGGACTGTCCTGAGTGTTGGATGTCACATATGGTAAAATATTGCAAAGCTCCTACTGCAAATGGCTCATGTAACCAACATTATTAGAGAGTATTTCCTGTTTAGAAATTTATTTTAAAAATTTAAATTTAAATTTAAAAGTTAAAATTATTTTACCACTTTAAAAAGTCTTTCTAGCATAGATTATACCCTTAAACAGAGGATGTGAACCTATTTACCTTTACTAATGGCCATTATTAAATTCACTTTTACTCTGTTTCTTGCACAGAGAGAGGCAGAGGTTCTGAAAGCCTGGTGTACTGGGATCCAGCATATCTTTAATTGGCAATTATATTTCCCCTTTTCCCTAAAACCTGTTTGAAATAGGCTTCGGTCATTTACTACCTGAAAAAGTTATTGATGCTATTCTCACAGGGTATCAGTGCAGTACAAATTACACCTGAAGGTATTAGGTTAAATAAAACAGCATCGGAAATCTCTTCAAAGTTGATCCTCAGTAAATTAGTTGGTAGACACATTCTTCCGGACAGATAGTGAATTCAATTTTCTACACATGCCTCTATTTGGCCTGAAGAAAATAAAATCTTGCTTTACTTTTCTTACTCTTTTCTTTTTTGTGTGAGATAGGGTCTTGCTTGCTCTGCTGCCCAGACTGGAGTGCAGTGGTACAATCACAGCTCACTGTAGCCTCAAACCCTTGGGTTTTAAGTGTTTCTCCCTCTGCATTCCTCCTGAGTTCTAGGACTACTGGCACACACCACCATCTCTGGCTAACTTTAATTTTTTTTTTTTTTTTGGTAGAGATGTGAGTCTCACTACATTGCCAAGGCTGGCCTTGAACACCTGGGCTCAAGCAGTGCTCTCATCTTGACCTCTCAAAGTGCTGGGATTACAGATGTGAGCTACCATGCCCCACCTACGCTATATTTTTAAAGAGCACTTCAGAGTCTTCTAAATACTCCCCCAGCTAATATTTTACCTCATCTGCAGACACCTCTCTACCTCTTTCAGCTATTTCATAGACTGTTGACCATGTAGCCAAGCAGAGTGGATGGAGTTTGAGAAGAGATGTATTCATAAGGAGAGGGATTTCATTCCAAAGGCAAAAAGATCTATTAAAAAATATTTCTTGAACACCTTCTATAATAGGCCCTCGGACTATAGTAGTGAATGAGACAGGCAAAACCATTGGCTTCACAGACAGGAAAATGCACAGAGCAAGCGAGGCAGGTTTATTCCACTCAGGGCTAGAGACAGTGGCAGGTAATTGCCTTTAATCTCCTTTGTCTATCTCAAATGAAAACATCAAAATCTGATGAAAGTAAAAGAGATAAATTTGGGACAAAAACCTTAAAGTCACTACTTAGCCTGAATTAGACTTGGGTCATATAGTTTACTCAACCTTTCCAAGCCTCTTACCTTCCAGGGTTACTGGGAAGATCCAGGAAGGTGATGTGTATTATGCAATGTACCTGGTACTCCCAAGTGCTCAGTGAGGGAAAGGATTCTAAATAAAGGAGGACTGAAGGAGTTCACTGGCTTTTCTCAGAAATGTCTATTTCATACCACACAAGCAGTGCCAAGGAGCTATATAGAAATATATATATATATATATGTGTGTAACTCATTCATAATTTCAACACCTCCTAAAAATACGGCTTCCATCTGCCTATGTCCTTTCTCCCTGTGACCACAAACACACATGACATTTGAGCTTTAATCGGGGTAGAGTTACCATTTCCAAATTTATCGTTTTCTTCTCTGAATATAGCATGAAAACAGTCCATGTTTACACACCACATTTGTTATAGCTGTAACACGTTATTTAGACACTACTTTTAAGAGCACACTTATATGCATCCAGTTTTCAGCAGTATGAATAGCGTGGCCGAGTACATCCTTATGCAGAAAAGGTGACACTTCTTTCCCTGTAAATCCTTAGAATAGGCCCTTGGGATTGTAGACTTAAATTTTATTAACGTCTCTCCACGATGTGATTATAAAGTACTTTTTCGATTATCAAAGTCCTTTGGAGAATTTAGGGAAATTGAAGGAATGGGGCTTCTCTGGCGTGTGAAGTGGTTATGTGGAGAGAGAACAAGGATTTCGTGTGGAATGAGCTGTTTATAGGAAGGGAGCATTGGGAATCACTGCGTGAAGCGGTTGTAGGGGAGATTACTGGGGATTAGGAAGGAGTAAGAAGTGACTGTTGGTCGGAGGATTGGAGTTCATCACGGCGTGTGAAGGATGTGTCGTATTTGAGGATCGGTGTTACTCTGGCATGTGATTGGGCTGTGGGCACGAGAGGATTAGGGTTTGCTGTGGAGTGTAGTCATTTAGGGAGCATGGATAGGGGTTTATTGTGGAGTGGCTTGTAGGGGTGGAAGAACTGCAAATAACTAAGGGCTTAAAAGTGGATGCTGGCTTACAGAATGAGGATTTACTCTGGAATGAGAAAGGGACTATGAAGGTGAGTGGGGTGGGGTTTACCTGGGAATGTGAATTGTTTGTAGAGAGGAAGGATTGGGGGTTCACGTGAACTGCAAAAGGGCTGGGAGAGGGGAGAATTGGCGTCCGCTGTGGAGTCTGAAGCATTTGGGGGAGGAAGGACTGAAAATGACTGGGGAGTGTGAAACGGCTTGAGGATGGGGGTCCTGCGGAGTAAGAAGCGGGTGTGAGGGTAGGGGAACTGCAGTTTATCAAGGCGCATGAAGCCGTGTGGGAGAGGAGGTGTGAGGTTTCCTGTGGAGTGTGCAACATGTGTAGAGTAGAAAGATTGGTGATTAACGCGAAGGTAAAAGAGCCACGGCTGTCCTGTGGAGTCTAAGGGATCTGAGGCTTGGTGAATTGGTGTGTATTGTGGCATGTGAGGTGGCTGTTGAGAGGGATGAGTAGTACTTGATTTTGAAATAACCTGGTTTTGTGGAGAGATGACTGAAGCTTTCCATGGGCGTGAAGCAGGTGGTTGTGGGGGAAGAATTGGTACCTTCCATGGAGTGTGAAGTGCAGTGGAGGTGGGAGGGCTTTCCTGTTGGGGCGTGAGGTGGTTATTGGATGGGGGATTGGAGATTGCGGTAGAGCAGTAAGGGGCTCTGTGGTGGGAGGGTTGGGTTTGCTCTAGAAGGTCAGGGTTTCTGGTGAGGGAGGATTTGGGTTTAGTGTGACATGTGAAGCAGTTGTTGGAGGGAGGACTGGGTTCTTCTTGGAACACGAGTTGGTGTGGGCAGGGATCACTGAGGATGGCTAGCAAGTGTGAAGGGCTGTAGGCGTGAGAATTTTATTATGGGGTGTGAAGCGGTTATGGGGGAGGGAAGCGTTGGGCCTCTTGTGGAAAGGTGAATTACTGTGGAGTAGGAGGTTAGGGCTTCCCCCAGGACGTGAGGAGGTCAGAGAAGGTAAGAATGAAGTTTGCTGTGGACTGTAAAATGGCTGTTGGGTTGGACGATTGGATTTACTGCAGAATATGTAGTGATTGTAAGGAGGGACAATTTTTGCTTGATGTGGAATGTGAATTGCTTGTATCAGAGGAGGATTTGTATTTATGATGAAGTGTGAAATTGGTGGGGAGAGGGATTGAGGCTGACTGTGGAGTGTTAAGTAGATATGGCAGTGGGAGGTTTATGGCTGATTTTGGAGTGAGACATGGTATCCTGACTTATATTTTGCTCCCTATCTTTCCATGAACTATCTCCTAAATCTGACTAAACATGTCCTTCCCAGGGAAGCCACTTAGAATCATGGGAACCCTTCCACCACCCATACATCCCTCTTCTCCTCCACTTAGTCAGAAGAAATTGATTTGAGCACTTTAGTGCCCCGGCCCAGTCTTAGGAGCTGGAAATATAGAAAACACAAGTTTTTCCTTCATGGAGCTCTCAGTTTAAAAGCAAATGAGAAGCTCAAGAGCAGAGAAAACAAGTTACTGAGTTTTTGGGTCCACTCTATGCTTCAGAGAGAGTGGGCAAGGGCATCTTCAGGTTTCTACCTCAAGAATCCATTTCAGTTCTTCAGGAAGAAACGGTTCCTGGCATTTGGGTGTGACATGCCCTTCTAGATAATGAGCATGGGTCTAGAAGCAGCTATCCCTTTGGAATCCTGAATATCGCATGTGAGGTACCGTCTATCCAGAGATCCTAACCCTGGTGAGCCCTGGGTCCTCAAGGAGAAAGGACTTAGAAGGCAGCACTGAATAGAGCAGGGACGCTGGAGTTGGCTAGATCTGGGCTCAAATTTCAGTTCTGCAACTGTGATGGGCATCTGCCATTTAGCCTGTGTGAACACCTTCTCCACATTGTGGTAGTTCTCTACAGTGTAAATCTCTCCATTCCAACATAGAATCCATCAGGGCCGACAGGTGGCACAGGCCCTGCTCATCAGACAAGTTCTGGGAGATGCATTTTGAGGGGTCAATGATATTCATGGAAAGTGAGGCAGGATGCAAAGAATTTATTCAGCTGTTGCAGACTAATGCAGCTGTAGCCTGGTTCTATAGTCCGCAGTTGGGGTGTCAGCTCCTGACTCAGGGCACCCTGATTGTGGTAGGGGCAGCTGCCCTCTGGGTGTGTTAGTTCCAAGGTGTGGCTCTGGGAATCTTTCCTGAAATTTTAGTCTGTATTTCATAAAAGTCATTTTATCGCTGTGATAGCTATTTACCACCTTTAATAGAACTCTTTCTGCTGAAAATAGCTGCATTGAGTTATGTTGTCTACGTTAAAGAAACATGACCATAAAAACTACTAATAAGCTTTGAAACCACGAATAAATCAACCTGCACAGGTCCCTTTGCTCATAGGGGCAAGCCAACTTAATAGTTACAGGTATAGACTTGCAAGCAAGACCATTTAGGTTTTAATCCTGGCGCTGACACAAGTTGTGTAAGCTTGAATAAGTTATTTTATCTCCTGGGGTGCCTGTTTTCTCCTCCATGAAGTGAGAATAATGTTGCTTACTTCATGGGGTTGTTGTGAGAATTAAATGGACTAATTCATATTAGCTGCTTAGAAAAGCACCTATGATATACAAAACACTGAATAAAGATTAGTCATAATGATCACTCTGAGCCTCAGTTTCCATTTATAGACTTGAAGTGAAAACATTTACCTCATAAGTTTGCAGTGACAATCAGATTTTAATAATGCATTTGATAATTACTTCCTTCCTTCCTTCCTTCCTTCCTTCCTTCCTTCCTTCCTTCCTTCCTTCCTTCCTTCCTTCCTTCCTTCCTTCCTTCCTTCTTCTCTCCTTTCTTTCTCCCAAAATGAGGAAAGAAGGAAATGGTATTGACAGGAATCTGAGGACCATCTAAGGCAAACTTGACCTACTTACCAATTTTGAAGTGTTGCAGCTCCTTTGGGACAGCTAGAATTAGAAGTACACCCCAAGAAAAATGCATTGCTCAGGGAGAGACAGAAAACAGCTATGCATGTTAACTAAACTAAGTTTACTTAAAGAGACAAGCAGTTATAATTTATATAAGTTTCTACTGAGTAAAGAACTTTCAACTAGATTTTTATTGCTGTTTTTAAATTGTAAATTGACAATTTATATAAATGTATGAAGTAAAAAGTGATGTTTGCCAGGCTTAGTGGTTTATGCCTGTAATCCCAGCACTTTAGGAGGCTGAGGTGGGCAGATCACTTGAGCTCAGGAGTTCAAGACTAGCCTGGGCAACATGGCAAAACCTTGTCTCTACTAAAAATACTGGGCCTGGTGGTGCACACCTATGATCCCAGCTACTCAGGAGGCTGAGGTGGGAGGATCACTTGAACCCCAGGAGGTGGCGGTTGCAGTGACCCGAGATTTTGCCACTGTACTCCAGCCTGGATGACAGAGAGAGGACCCTGTCTCAAGAAATAAATAAATAAATAAATAAATAAATAAATAAATAAAAAGTTTATAAAGTAATGTTATAGTTTATAAATACAATCAAGCTAGTTAACATATTCATCACCTCAAATACTTTTCTATGGTGAGAACATTTGAAATTTACTCTCTTGGCCATCTTTAACTGTACAATGCTTTATTATTAATTATGTTTACCACAATATGCAATAGAATTTAAAAACAGGAAAGAACATATTCTTCCTGCCATTTTATACCATTTGATCATCTCCCCATTCCCCTCACCTTAGCCTCTGTAACTACCATTCTATTCTCTATTTCTCTGAGTTTGATTGTTGTAAATTCCACATTGTAAGTGAGAATGTGTGGTATTTCTTCCCGTGCCTGACTTATTTTACTCAGCATAATGTTCTCCAAACCTATCTATGTTATTGCAAGTAACCAAATTTCCTTCTTTTTAAAGACTGAATAGTATGTCATTGTGTGTTTATATGACATCTTCTTTATCCATTTATCTGTTGAGGAGTCCTTAGGAGGATTCCGTACCTTGTCTATTGTGAATAATGCTGCAGTGAACATTGGAGGGCAGACACCTCCATAACAAACATTTCAAATCTTTTGGGTAAAGACCTACAAGAGGCATTGCTGGATCATGTGGTAATTCCATTTTTTTGTTTTGTTGGGAAACCTCCATACGTGTTTTTATAGTGGCTATACTAATTGGCATTCCTATCAAAAGCGTGCAAAGGTTTCCTTTTATCCTCATCTTTGTCAACACTTGTTATCTTCTGCCTTTTTGATAAAAGCCTTTCTGACATATGGTATCTCATTGTGGTTTTAATTTGCATTTCCCTAATAATTAGTCATGCAGAGCATTCTTTCATATGTCTGTTCACCATTTGTATGTTTTTTGTTGAGAAATGTCTATTCACACCCTTTACCCACTTAAAATTTTTTTTCTTGTTATTGAGTTTTTTGAACTCCTTATATATTTTGTATATATTAATCTCTTATCAGATGTATGGCTTGCAAATATTTTCTCCCAGTCCATAGGTTGTCTCTATACACTGGTAATTGCTTTGTTTTTTGTTTTGTTTTGTTTTGTTTTTATGCAGAAGATTTTTAATTTTATATAATCCCATTTGTCCATTTTTGTTATTGTTGCCTGCACTTTTGGAGTCTATTCCAAATATATTATTGCCCAGATTAAAGTCATAAAGCTTTTCTTCCAGCAGTTTTAGAGTTTCTGGTATTACATTAAAATCTGTATGCTTATGAGTTGATTTTTGGACATGTTGTGGGATAAGGATCCAATTTTATTCTTCTGAATGTGGAAATCCAGTTTTCCCAATACCATTTCCCAACAACATTGATTAAAGAGATTTTTCTCTTTCCATTGCATATTTTTGGTACCTTTGTTTAAAATTGGTTAGCCATATGTGCATGGGGCCATTTATGGGCTCTCTACTCTGTTCTGTTGGTTGATATGTCCATTTTTTTTATTTTTTTATTATTTTTTTGCCAGTACCATGCTGTTTAATTACTATAGTTTTGTAGCATAATTTGAAGTCAGGTAGTGTGATATCTCCAGCTTTTTACTTTTTGCTCAATATTGCCTTGGCTATTCAGAGTATTTTGAGGTTCCATATGAATTTTAGAATTGTTTTTTATATTTCTATGAAAAAAGATGTTGGGATTTTGATACGGATTGCATTGATGCTATAGACCAATTTGGGTAATATGGGCATTTTAATAATATTAAATTCCATAAACTTGAACTGTATTTTCATTTACTTTTTCTTCTTTAATTGTTTTCATCAACATCTATAGTTTTGGGGGTACAGATCTTTCACCTCCTTGGTTACATTTATTTCTAAATATTTCTGTATTTTTGTAGCTAATGTAAATAAGATTGTTCATTTCTTTTTCAGATAATTCATTGTTAGTGTATAGAAATGCTATCAATTTTTGGCGGGGCATGGTGGCTCACGACTGTAATCCAGTACTTTGGGAGCCCGAGGGGGGCAGATCCTGAAGTCAGGAGTTCAAGACAGCCTGGCTAACATAGTGAATCCCCATCCCTACTAAAAATACAACAATTAACTGGGCATGGTGGTGCGCGCCTATAGTCCCAGCTTCTCAGGAGGCTGAGGCAGGAGAATCGCTTGAACCCAGGAGGTGGAGGTTGTGGTGAGCCAATATCGCGCCACTGCCCTCCAGCCTGGGCAACAAAGCAAGACTCCATCTCAAAAAAAAGAAGAAAAAAAGAAAAAGAAATGCTATCGCTATCAATTTTTTATGTGAGATTTTTTGTATCCTGCAACTTTACTGTATTCATTGATTAGTTCTAACAGTTTTTTTTGGTAAAGTCTGTAGGGTTTTTTATATGTATGAGATTATGTCATCAGCAAACATTGACAATTTTACTTTTTCCTTTACTACTTGGATGCCTTTTATTTTTGTTTATTTGTTCATGTATTTATTTTTGCCTAATTGCTCTGGCAACACCTTCCCATATTACACTAATTAGAAGTGGCAAGAGTGGGCATCCTTGTCTGGTTCCAGGTCTTAGGGAAAAGGGTTTCAATTTTTCACCATTGAGTATAATGTTAGCTGTTGACTTCTAATATATGAACTTTACTGTGTTATGGTGCATTTCTTCTATACCTAATTTGGTGAGAATTTTTATCATGAAAGAATGTAGAATTTTGTCAAATGCTTTTTCTGCATCTAATGAGATGATCAAATGCTTTCTATTCTTCATTCTGTTAATATAATTATGGCTTTTTATACTGCCTGGTTTTAAATGACTTTTATGTTCCTTTTTTGCGATGTTACAGTTTTTCCCATTTTGTATCTTGAGTAAAATGTTTTGATTAAATAGAGGCAGTTTCCCTGTATTCTCAATAAATGTTTTCCTCTAAGAAAGGTAAAATGATTCAAACGTGAGCTTTTTCGTCAGGCAATTTTTAGAACCACTATAAACAACCCAGATTTTTGGAGAAAACAGTGAAGAGCCTTTAGATCAGCAAAATAGTTGACACGTGGTCCTTTGGTATCTTTCTTTTTTTTAAATGTGAATTTTAGCCTCTATATCAATTACATTTCATTATAAGCCATGAAAATCCCAACTCAAATTGTTTGGGGGCCAAGAGAAAGTTGGTGACAGTGGCATTGTCAGCTGCAGTGCAAGGATGAAAGCTCATGGCTACCCGCTAAGATCTGGAACCAGACAAGGATACTGTTGCTGAAGAGCAAAGGGCTGCTTGGAACCACAGATGGATTTGCCACTTAAAGTCCATTTCAGGTCCTACTTCCTCCCTTTTCTTTTGGTTTACTTTTTTTTTTTTTTTTTTTGAGAAAGAGTCTCCCTCTGTTGCCCAGGCTGGAGTGCGGTGGGGCCATCTCGGCTCACTGCAAACTCCGCCTCCCGGGTTGACGCCATTCTCCTGCCTCCGTCTCCTGAATAGCTGGGACTACAGGCGCCCACCACGGCACCCGGCTAATTTTCTGTATTTTTTTTTTTCAGTAGAGACGGAGTTTCACCGTGTTAGCTAGGATGGTCTGGATCTCCTGACCTCGTGATCCGCCCACCTTGGCCTCCCAAAATGCTGGGATTACAGGCGTGAGCCATCGCGCCTGGCCCATTCTCCCTTTTCTAATAGTCATGCTGTCTAGAACATATGGCCTCCAGGGTCACCAAGGCAGAGACTAACAGGGACAGAAGAGGGCTGTAATTAATCAGCTCACATGCATTACTTCCACTCAAGTCCACTAGCCTGCTTTATTCACGTGGCTTCAGTCTAACAATAGGGAGGGTGAAAAGTATAGGTAAGCAGTGGCTGTTGGGAGAGTCTCTACTGGCTATACCACAACAGTTATCCCTATCTTTTCTGGTTTTCAAAAGAAGGTATGTTAGTCCATTCTTGAATTGCTATAAAGAACTATCTAAGATCAGGAATTTTATAAAGAAAAGACGTTTAATTGGTTCACAGTCCTGCAGGCTATACAGGAAGAACGGCTGGGGAGGCCTCAGGAAACTTACAATCCTGGCAGTAGGCAAAGGGGAAGCAAAGCGTGTCCTACATGGCTGAAGCAGGAGGAAGAGGGCAAAGGGGGAGGTTCTACACATTTTTATTTTATTTATTTTATTTTTTTCTTTTATATTATACTTTAAGTTCTAGGGTACATGTGTACAACGTGCAGGTTTGTTACATATGTATACTTGTGCCATATTGGTGTGCTGCACCCATTAATTCGTCATTTACATTAGGTATATCTCCTAATGCTATCCCACCCCGCTCCCCACTTCCCACAACAGGCCCTGGTTTGTGATGTTCCCCTTCCTGTATCAAAGTGTTCTCATTGTTCAATTCCCACCAATGAGTGAGAACATGCAGTGTTTGGTTTTCTGTTCTGTGACAGTTTGCTGAGAATGATGGTTTCCAGCTGCATCCATGTCCCTACAAAGGACATGAACTCAGCCTTTTTTATGGCTGCATAGTATTCCATGGTGGATATGTGCCACAATATCTTAATCCAGTCTGTCATTGATGGACATTTGGGTTGGTTCCCAGTCTTTGCTATTGTGAATACTGCCACAATAAACATACTTGTGCATGTGTCTTTATAGCAGCATGATTTATAATCCTTTGGCTATATACCCAGTAATGGGATGGCTGGATCAAATGGTATTTCTAATTCTAGATCCTTGAGGAATCGCCACACTGTCTTCCACAATGGTTGAACTAGTTTACAGTCCCACCAACCATGTAAAAGTGTTCCTATTTCTCCACATCCTCTCCAGCACCTGTTGTTTCCTGACTTTTTAATGATCGCCATTCTATCTGGTGTGAGGTGGTATCTCATTATGGTTTTGATTTACATTTCTCTGATGACCAGTGATGATGAGCATTTTTTCATGTGCCTGTTGGCTGTATGAATGTCTTCTTTTGAGAAGCGTCTGTTCATATCCTTTGCCCAGTTTTGAGGGAGTTGTTTGTTTTTTTCTTGTAAATTTGATAGAGTACTTTGTAGGTTCTGGATATTAGCCCTTTGTCACATGAGTAGATTGCAAAAATTTTCTCCCATTCTGTAGGTTGCCTGTTCACTCTCATGGTAGTTTCTTTTTCTGTGCAGAAGCTCTTTGGTTTAATTAGATCCCATTTGTCAATTTTGGCTTTTGTTGCCATTGCTTTTGGTGTTTTAAGACGTGAAATCCTTGCCCATGCCTATGTCCTGAATGGTATTGCCTGGGTTTTCTTCTAGGGTTTTTATGGTTTTAGGTCTAACATTTAAGTCTCTAATCCATCTTGAATTAATTCTTGTATAAGGTGTAAGGAAGGGATCCAGTTTCAGCTTTCTACTTATGGCTAGCCAGTTTTCCTAGCACCATTTATTAAATAGGTTCCCCATTTCTTGTTTTTGTCAGGTTTGTCAAAGATCAGATGGTTGTAGATGTGTGGTATTATTTCTGAGGGCTGTGTTTTGTTCCATTGGTCTATATCTCTGTTTTGGTACCAGTACCATGCTGTTTTGGTTACCGTAGCCTTGTAGTATAGTTTGAAGTCAGGTAGCGTGATGCCTCCAGCTTTGTTCTTTTGGCTTAGGACTGTCTGGGCAGTGCAGCTCTTTTCTCGTTCCATATGAACTTTAAAGTAGTTATTTCCAATTCTGTGAAAAAAGTCATTGGTAGCTTATAGGGATGACATTGAATCTATAAATTACCTTGGGCAGTATGGCCACTTTCACGATATTGATTCTTCCTATCCATGAGCATGGAATGTTCTTCCATTTGCTTGTGTCCTCTTTTATTTTATTGAGCAGTGGTTTGTAGTTCTTCTTGAAGAGGTCCTTCACATCCCTTGTAAGTTGGATTCCCAAGTATTTTATTCTCTTTGAAGCAATTGTGAATGGGAGTTCACTCATGATTTGGCTGTCGGTCTGTTATTGGTGTATAAGAATGCTAATGACTTTTGCACATTGATTTTGTATCTTGAGACTTTGCTGAAGTTGCTTATCAGCTTATGGAGATTTTGGGCTGAGATGATGGGGTTTTCTAAATATACAATCATGTCATCTGCAAACAGGGACAATTTGACTTCCTCTTTTCCTTATTCAATACCCTTTCTTTCTCTTGCTTGATTGCCCTGGCCAGAACTTCCAACACTATGTTGAATAGGAGTGGTGAGAGAGGGCATCCCTGTCTTGTGCCAGTTTTCAAGGGGAATGCTTCCAGTGTTTGCCCATTCAGTATGATATTGGCTGTGGGTTTGTCATAAATAGCTCTTATTATTTTGAGGTACGTTCCATCAATACCGAATTTATTGAGAGTTTTTAGCATGAAGGGCTGTTGAATTTTGTCAAAGGCCTTTTCTGCATCTATTGAGATAATCATGTGGTTTTTGTCTTTGGTTCTGTTTATATGCTGGATTACTTTTATTGATTTGTGTGTGTTGAACCAGCCTTGCATCCCAGGGATGAAGCCCACTTGATCATGGTGGGTAAGCTTTTTGATGTGCTGCTAGATTCGGTTTGCCAGTACTTTATTGAGGATTTTTGCATCGATGTTCATTAGGGATATTGGTCTAAAATTCTCTTTTTTTGTTGTGTCTCTGCCAGGCTTTGGTATCAGGATGATGTTGGCCTCATAAAATGAGTTAGGGAGGATTCCCTCTTTTTCTATTGATTGGAATAATTTCAGAAGGAATGGTACCGACTCCTCCTTGTACCTCTGGTAGAATTTGGCTGTGAATCTGTCTGGTCCTGGACTTTTTTTGGTTGGTAGGCTATTAATTATTGACTCAATTTCAGAACCTGTTATTGGTCTATTCAGGGATTCAACTTCTTCCTGGTTTAGTCTTGGGAGAGTGTATGTGTCCAGGAATTTATCCATTTCTTCTAGGTTTCTAGTTTATTTGTGCAGAGGTGTTTGTAGTATTCTCTGATGGTAGTTTGTATTTCTGTGGGGTTGGTGGTGATATCCCCTTTATCATTTTTTATTGCATCTATTTGATTCTTCTCTCTTTTCTTCTTTATTAGTCTTGCTAGTGGTCTATCAATTTTGTTGATCTTTTCAAAAAACCAGCTCCTGGATTCATTGATTTTTTGAAGGGTTTTTTGTGTCTCTATCTCCTTCAGTTCTGCTCTGATCTTCGTTATTTCTTGCCTTCTGCTAGCTTTTGAATGTGTTTGCTCTTGCTTCTCTAGTTCTTTTAATTGTGATGTTAGGGTGTCAATTTTAGATCTTTCCTGCTTTCTCTTGTGGGCATTTAGTGCTATAAATTTCCCTCTACACACTGCTTTAAATGTGTCCCAGAGATTCTGGTATGTTGTATCTTTGTTCTCATTGGTTTCAAAGAACATCTTTATTTCTGCCTTCATTTCATTATGTGCCCGGTAGTCATTCAGGAGCAGGTTGTTCAGTTTCCATGTAGTTGAGCGGTTGATGGAGTTTCTTAATCCTGAGTTCTAGTTTGACTGCACTGTGGTCTGAGAGACAGTTTGCTATAATTTCTGTTCTTTTACATTTGCTGAGAAGTGCTTTACTTCCAATTATGTGATCAATTTTGGAATAAGTGTGATGTGGTGCTGAGAAGAATGTATATTATGTTGATTTGGGATAGAGAGTTCTGTAGATGTCTATTAGGTCTGCTTGCTGCAGAGTTGAGTTCAATTCCTGGATATCCTTGTTAACTTTCTGTGTCATTGATCTGTCTAATGTTGACAGTGGGGTGTTAAGGTCTCCCATTATTATTGTGTGGGAGTCTAAGTCTCTTTGTAAGTCTCTAAGGACTTGCTTTATGAATCTGGGTGCTCCTGTATTGGGTGCATATATATTTAGGATAGTTAGCTCTTCTTGTTGAATTGATCCCTTTACCATTATGTAATGGCCTTCTTTGTCTCTTTTGATCTTTGTTGGTTTAAAGTCTGTTTTATCAGAGACTAGGATTGCAACCCCTGCCTTTTTGTTTTGTTTTGTTTTCTATTTGCTTGGTACATCTTCCTCCATCCCTTTATTTTGAGCCTATGTGTGTCTCTGCACGTGAGATGAGTCTCCTGAATACAGCAAACTGATGGGTCTTGACTCTTTATCCAATTTGCCAATCTGTGTATTTTATTTGGACAATTTAGCCCATTTACATTTAAGGTTAATATTGTTATGCATGAACTTGATCCTGTCACTATGATGTTAGCTGGTTATTTTGCTCGTTAGTTGGTGCAGTTTCTTTCTAGCATCAACAGCTTTTACATTTTGGCATGTTTTTGCAGTGGTTGGTACCAGTTTTTCCTTTCCATGTTAAGTGCTTCCTTCAGGATCTCTTGTAGGCAGGCCTGGTGGTGACAAAATCTCTAAGCATTTGCTTGTCTGTAAAGGATTTTATTTCTCTTTCACTTATGAAACTTAGTTTGGCTGGATATGAAATTCTGAGTTGAAAATTCTTTTCTTTGAGAATGTTGAATATCGGCCACCACTCTCTTCTGGCTTGTAGAGTTTCTGCCAAGAGATCTGCTGTTAGTCTGATGGGCTTCCCTTTGTGGGTAACCCGACCTTTCTCTCTGGCCGCCCTTAACATTTTTTCCTTCATTTCAACTTTGGTGAATCTGACAGTTATGTGTCTTGGAGTTGCTCTTCTTGAGGAGTATCTTTGTGGAGTTCTCTGTGTTTCTTGAATTTGAATGTTGGCCTGCCTTACTAGGTTGGGGAAGTTCTCCTAGATGATATCCTGCAGAGTGTTTTCCAACTTGGTTCCTTTCTCCCCATCACTTTCAGATACACCAATCAGACGTAGATTTGGTCTTTTCATGTAGTCCCATATTTCTTGGAGGCTTTGTTCATTTCTTTTTACTCTTTTTTCTTTAAACTTCTCTTCTTGCTTCATTTCATTCATTTGATCATCAATTACTGATACCCTTTCTTCCAGTTGATCGAGTCGTTTACTGAAGCTTGTGCATTTGTCACGTAGTTCTCGTGTCATGGTTTTCATCTCTATCAGGTCGTTTGAGGACTTCTCTGCATTGGTTATTCTAGTTAGCCATTCGTCAAATCTTTTTTTAAGGTTTTTAGTTTCTTTGTGCTGGGTTCGTAATTCCTCCTTTAGCTCGGAGAAGTTTGATTGTCTGAAGTCTTAGTCTCTCAATTCATCAAAGTCATTCTCTGTCCAGCTTTGTCCTGTTGCTGGTGAGGAGCTGCATTCCTTTGGAGGGCGAGAGGCGCTCTGTTTTTTAGAATTTCCAGCTTTTCTGTACTGCTTTTTCCCCATCTTTGTGGTTTTATCTACCTTTGGTCTTTGATGATGGTGATGTACAGATGGGGTTTTGGTGTGGCTGTCCTTACTGTTTGTTATTTTTCCTTCTAACAGCACCCTCAGCTGCAGGTCTGTTGGAGCTTGCTGGAGGTCCACTCCAGACCCTCTTTGCCTGGGTATCAGTAGCGGAGGCTTCAAAAGAGTGAATATTGCTGAGCAGCAAATGCTGCTGTCTGATTGTTCCTCTGGAAGCTTCATCTCAGAGGTGTACCTGGTCATGTGAGGTGTGAGGTGTTGGTCTGCCCCTAGTGGGGGATGTCTTCCAGTTAGGCTATTTGGGTGTCAGGGACCCCCCACTTGAGCAGACAGTCTATCCGTTCTTAGATCTCAAACTCCATTCTGGGAAAACCACTACTCTCTTCAAAACTGTCAGACAGGGACATTGACATCTGCAGAGGTTTCTGCTGCCTTTTGTTTGGCTCTGCCCTGTCCCCAGAGGTGGAGTCTATGGAGGTAGGCAGGCCTCCTTGAGCTGTGGTGGGCTGCACCCAGTTCGAGCCTCCTGGCCACTTTGTTTACCTACTTAAGCCTCAGCGATGATGGGCACCCCTCCCCCAGCCTCGCTGCTGCCTTGCAGTTAGATCTCAGACTGCTGTGCTAACAATGAGGGAAGCTCTGTGGGCGTGGGACCCTCCAAGCCAGGCTCAGGATATAGTCTCCTGGTGTGCCGTTTGCTAAGACCCTTGGTAAAGCACAGTATTAGGGTGGGAGTGACCCGATTTTCCAGGTGTTGTGTGTCATGGTTTCCCTTGGCTAGGAAAGGGAATTCCCTTCCCCCTTGCACTTCCTGCGTGAGGCGATGCCTCGCCCTGCTTCGGCTCTCACTCTTTGAGTTGCACCCACTATCCTGCACCCACTGTCCGACATGCCCGAGTTAGATGAACCCGGTACCTCAGTTGGAAATGCAGAAATCACCCGTCTTCTGTGTCGCTCACGCTGGAAGCTGGAGGCTGGAGCTGTGCCTATTTGGCCATCTTGGCGTGGATCTCTACACATTTTTAAGTAACCAGATCTCATGAGAACTCTCTCACTCTCATGATAACAGCAAGAGGAAAATCCACCCTGATGATCCAATCACCTCCTACCAGGCCCCTCCTCCAGGATCAGGGATTACAAATTGACATGAGATTTGGGTGGGGACACAAATCCAAGCCATATCAAAAGGAATTTACTCTAAACCCTAAGGCCTCTCTCCACTTACTTTCTATTGAGAGGAAGACTGACTTAGTTACTGGGTGTCTTTGGAAGAAGGATCTAAGGTTGTTGGTACAGCCTCTCCCTTTCTTTCATTCTTTGAAAGTGTACCTGAGAGTAGAGAGCATAGATTGTGCTCTTCTCCTCCATGCTTCAAGCTTGGCTGGAGAAGAATTGCCCCATCAATACAAGGGTGGGGAAATCCTGTAATGATCCAGTAATGCTTGCAATTGGATGAATAAATTTGTTTTATTCTGAGATTTGGTGTTAAGAAAGCCAGTACTGCTGTTTCCTTTAGCCATAAACCCACAATAGTGTTTATCTATAGTGGTGGCGATACTCTGATCCCCATCTGTCTCACTTCAGTGTCTTTCTCTCAATTGGTTCTGAATTCATGCAGGGAACAAGAGCCATGTTGATAGACCCTAGAGCCCAACATCAGCATCAGTTTGTTCAGTTGTAAGATGTGTTCAATAAGCACTCAGTAAATGAATGCACGTGTAAGAAACCTGAAAGATTATCTAGTAAAACCTGCCCTTAGAGCAACATAAGTAGAATCCAAAGCAATGATCTGACTGCTCAAAATCACCTATATTGATAACTGATTCCCAAATCCCTGCTCCATCTAACATATATTGCTAATACCATGCCCAGATAGAACACAAAACAATATTTATTATATGACTAAATCTCTCCATAATGTTAGAGATTTTTCCTCAAGGAAAGAAAGGACTTTTTTAAAAAACAGAGATTAAACTTTTCCAAGTATATTACATACTATTCTTTTCCCAGAGGTCTGGGCATAAATTCTTTGCCACACCCCACACCTACCACCCAAACTATTGAATACTTTTGGGTGAATCATTCCCAATCTGAACTGATAATCCTTGCAGAAATCTTTTCTTTCCAGACCATAAAAACACAGCAGCTTGTTAATCATACAACTATTTAACCCAGTCCCTCCCTAGTCCTACAAATGAGCTCCAAGCCCATAACGTATAATCTACCCACCCACACATATTGAAATGAGATTATTGTTCCCACAGAAAAGAGCCCTGCAGTTGCACAAGTCCCAACTTTGCTCCCGAGGGCGATAAAGGGGACAAGGAAAAGGTCTGGAGTTGTTTGATAGGCTTCTAAGGAAGGCTCAGAAAGGATGAAAGATTACCCTCCCAGGTACACAGTGTGGAGCAGCGTTCCAGCAAACATCCAGAGGGTTCCCACACTCCACCCAGGCACGCTCCCCAACTCTTTGATCTAGAAACCACCACGAATTACTGATTGTTACAGAGGTGGCTGGAGTGGATGAACCTACCTTTACTTAAAAAGTAAGACCTGCCAGGGAGGCAAAATACCCACAAAAAGAGCACTGTGGCAGGTGAGAATCCAGGCTGAGGAGCAGCTTACCACAGCAGAAAAAGAAGAGTTTTGGGGATCGTGTACACCTGGATTGCAGTCTCAAATCTGCCACTTAGTATCTGTGAGAATCAAAAATACAACTACTGAGTCCCGTCTATGTGCCAAGAATGAAGTTAGGCAGTCTAGTGATAAATGTCCGTAAGACCTCGGCTGGCATGACCATCACCTGCTGAGTTAGACCTTTCCCACCTTCAAACTGTAGATAATAAAACCAACATCACGTAATTATTATAAAGAGAGGAGAAAAGTTCAGGGACAATGTCTGGTGCACAGCCAGCATGCAGTCAACAGGAGTGCTGATTCTTTCTCACTCATTAGGAAGCACTAGTTCCAGGGTATCTTACACGAGAGGTTCAAACACCTAGCAGCAACTCTAGACAGCATCCCAGCTACAGAAAATTTCAGGTCAGCAGCCAGGATTTGAGCTTCAGCTCTCTTACCATCCCAGAGACTAGAGGAGCTCCTGGATTCAAATGACACATCTCAGTGGACACTGAGAAAGGTTTAAAACAGATTGGACCTCTCAGCTGGCATCATGGAAGTAGGAGTCAAAGACAGACTTGCTGCAAGGTCATCGGAGGTTTAGAAAAAGACAGATGTTCTTTGACATTCCCTGGTTCCTTCTTAGAGAGACAAACATAAACAGAAAATCAGTTTGTCCTTTGAAGAAGAAGTTCCAGATGGAAACAGCAAGGCTGTCTTACTCTGTGAATGTTTCCTTGATCCATCCCCAGGGCTCCCAGCAAAGTCCAAATCCCTTGGGCACCACTGTCTGGTAAACAACCCTCTAATGTTTCCTGAAGCTCAATTATAAAAATATCTAGCTTCTCCCTAAACTAGACATTCCTCCAGGGCAGAGAGTGTGTTGTATATGTGTTGATATTAATCTGACAAGGAAAAAAGCCAATAATTATTAAGTGCCTACTATACAACAACCACTTTTTTTTTTTTTTTTTTTTTAGATGGAGTCTCGCTCTGTTGCCCAGGCTGGAGTGCAGTGGTGCGATCTTGGCTCACTGTAGCTTCTGACTCCCTGGTTCAAGTGATTCTCCCGCCTTAACCTCCTGAGTAGCTGGGATTACAGGCATGCGCCACCACACCCAGCTAATTTTTATATTTTTAGTAGAGACTGGGTTTCACCATGTTGGCCAGGTTGGTCTTCATTTCCTGACCTCATGATCTGCCCAACTCGGCCTCCCTAATGCTGGGATTATAGGCATGAGCCACTGTGCCCGGCCAACAAACACTTTTAAAACACAGAGATATTTATATATTATGCATACTTTAAAAAATTAATCCATGTAAACCGTATTTTATACTTTCTTTTTCTCACTGAAGTTTGGAGTGATAGCCTTATTTCTTTTAATGGTTATGAATATTTCCTCATATAGATGTATCATAATTAATTTAAGCATTCTACTACTGATTGATTTTTATAATTTTTCCTCTTCCGTTTGTTTTATCAAATTTACTATCTGTAGTCTTTGTCTGCATCAATGATTACTTCCTAACAATAGATTCCTAGAAGTCACTATGACACTGTCTTGTGTATAGTGAGACAGTAAGGCATAGAGGTAATAAGCAACAACTCGGGAACTAAACCACATTAACTAGCTGTCTAACCTTAAGTAGGACATTTAACCTTTCTGGTTAGAGTTTCTTTACTCTAAACCATAAGCGATCATAGTAACCAACTCATAGGTCTGTGGCAAACAGTAAATGAATTAATATATGGAAAGCACATAGAATAGTGCCTGCCACATACTAAGTGCTCTATTTTTGCTGTTATTATTTGTATTTATGCAGCTGTACCCCCATAAGACTGGGAGATCCTTGAGGACAGTGGCCATGTCTCACTCATGTACTCCACCCCCCTCAACCTGTCACTGAGAAGGAGCTCTGTGCATATTTGCTGAATAAATAAGATATGCGAATGGGGAAATCAAACATTTACCTGGTTGTGGTCAGTGTTCCATAGTAAATGGTTCATTAATTTGAATTACATTTTTATCCACATGTATATATACATATATATGAAACCTTACCAGTCTTTCACACCTCAGTTTGGAATGAGTTTCTTGCATATTTTCTGGAGACAAAGATGTTAAGTGGAAGAAAAAGGACACAAAAGGTCTAGGTGCCCCAGAGAAAGAGCAGAACAGACACCGCCAGGAGCGCGTAGAACAGAGGAATGATGTGGTCCGTTCAAAAACAATGTCAATGCCTCCTCCATTTCATCTAGTTTTGGCTCTGCACTTGTAAAATTATATTAGAGTCAGGCTCCTATTCACTTAACTGTGGTTGATCATTTCCTTATCCATCAACAGAATAAACCTAGAATAGGGAAGCAAACAAGGACAGAAGCCAATGATTATTGAGTGCCTACTGTAAACACACTTTTAAATAATAATATTATTGGAGTTTCACACACACACCCAGCAGTTCTATATGATTATCCTCTTCCCACAAATGAGAAAACTGAGATACAGCCATGCTTGGTCATACAGCTGGGGGAAAAAAAAAAAAAAAAAACAGAGCAATGATTTAAACCCTGCCCTCTTTACATCTTGGTGCTAACCTTTTCTTCCTTGTTTAAGCAGCACGGACCCAAATAGGGCTCATTCCTAAGAAGCAAGACTTTGCAAGCTTAGCGTCCTAGCATTCTGAACCAAGCAGGAAAAGAGAGAGTTCATCAACTTTAAATCTCATTCGTAAAACTGCCTATAAGCATAGTCATTTTCCTTTGTTTCTGCTTGGGTACCATGTTGGGAGATGGGAAGAAGCAATCTGTCCTGAAACAGGTCCAAAGAAGGCCTCTCAGTCAACAAGTGGGAACTTGTGTCATCAGGGAACCAAAACTGCTGAATGTTCTGTAGCTGGAGGGGATCCACCACAGGAGACTATCAGAGGCAGCATTCAAAATTCTACAGAAATATTCTTCAAATCAGCAGCTTCTGCTTTGATTGTAGAAAGTGGAAGAAAGAAAAGAAAAAGATGTTTTGTTCTTATTTTTCATTGTTTACTTTTTTCTCATTTTACATTTGTTTTCATTTTGCATTTTTTACTGTGTCAAGTTGTGATCCTAGTCAAAGAAGCCTGAAATGATTTAATGTGGTCCCTATGAGGGTTGGGTGTTTTATAGAGAAAGGTTCAAATACATTTGGAATATATGTGCTGCTTAGGCATATGAATTATGCATATACTAAGGTAAAATCATAGATTTATTTTCAATTTTGCTTCCAAGTATTTCATAACACAAATCTTCTATTATTACCTCATGTGTTATCATCTCTTAATGGGGAAATAAAATGGAGACCAGAATTTATTTTCCCTATACAGGTGGGAAAACTGAAGAACTAGGATTAAGTAACTCCCCAAAGTCTGGAAAAATAAAAGATATTTTTTAAAAGATAAGAAAAGGAAAAGAAAAACCTACTCATTTAGAGTCCTAGAATAACAGTAACGTCTAACGTTGCCCTAACATTGTCACCAATGCAAGGATCCTCCTAGTATATCCTTAGGGGACAGCCATCCAAATCCTGCTTCTGTACATCCAACAAAGGGAAGATGTTTTTCCTCTCAGTGGGAACCCATATTTCAAAGAAAATATTCCACATGAGCAATGCAGATGCATGGCAGGCACTGAACAGGCCCGGGGAATGCTGAAATCTATCTGCAAGGCAGTGTTAATCCCAGGTGGTTAGTGATCAGTGACATGGCTCAACTGTGGCATACTGAAGTATTCAGGAATTTGTTTCTTCAGGAACAGTTATGTATGTGTCTGGTTCAAATGCTGAGTCAAGACCTCACCCTTCCTCATGTTACCAACTTATTTCATTTTAACCTTCTTATAGGGATAGAATTTGCATATGTGAGATAGTTAGAATGCCAAGTATTTATGAAGCATTTCCAGTGCTTTTACTCATGTATTCTTACAGTCACTCTAAAGAAGCATTACTATCCCCATTTTACAAATGTAGAAATTGAGGGTTAAAAAGTTGTCCCAGTGGGAAAGCAGAAGACCAAAGACACTATCAGTGTTAAGGGCTGATCTTGGGATTATATTAGGAACTTTAAAAAGAAGTTGTAATTCTAGTTGATGGATGGTGGTCTATCACAGGGGATGACTTCTGAGCTTGGCTTTGAGGATGAGGGAGAAGAAAGCTTTTCAGATTAAAGGAACAACATCAAGAAAAGATATGGGGCCTTGAAAGAAGATACTGAATTTGTAATACTTCTTAAAGGTAGCTCACCTGACTCTCCAACCAGACTCTCTTCATTATACCCTTGTACAGAGAAGGTACCTGTATGTATTTATTGATTGCCTGCTGGGAGATTAGCTGATGCCATTCCTATCACCATGACAATCAAGTGGGCTTTTAACAACTATATTTGGAACTTGGAGACCTATTTTCAGATGCAAGCACTGAATCAGAAAAGTAGAGTTGGAAAAACTTAGGGATGGTCTTCTCTAGAGCTTCCAAACTTGTCTTTAGTAATGAAAATCTTTTTTCAGACAGTATTTTCAACGTACCATAGATAGGCATGTATTCCTTGGTATTTTGTCTCAAATAAAACCTAAATTTTATTTGAGAAACTACCCTTTTCACATACAGTATGTAGGATTGACCACAACCTAGCTCTAATTTGGGTCAGTAATTGGTTTAAACCATGCATCAGGTTGTATTTCTCTGGGACCATGATTGCTTTAGGGTAGCCAAGTGATCTCTGCTGATTCAATCAGATTGATCCCAAAGAATTGCCTGGGACTACTGAACTAGAATAGCTTCACTGGTTGAGATGATGAGGATGTGAAGGTTAGAACTGCCAGGAGCCATGGCTGCTACCATTAGCAGTTCTAGCCTGAGGTCAAAGCCAGCAGAGAAGGCTGATCCTTGAGAAATATAAAGAAATGAGCCTCTAATGTAAATATAGTTAACCTGCTGGATCAAGCTGTTTCCCAATCCAGTTGCCTCTGGCCTTCTTAGTTAAGTAAATAAATAGATTATCTTTTATGCTTCACCCAGTTTGAGTGGGATTTTCTGTTAGTTGCAAATGAAAGCATTTTTAAAGAATCCAAAACCCCGTAATAAGAAATAGATAAAACCAGATTCTCCCAGTTAAGGTGACAGCAGGAAACTTAGAGTCTCACCCACAATGTACTTTCGATTTCTAAAATGTGGTGCAGATGAACTTTACTATCTAGTTTAATCCTTTTTATTTTACAAATGGCCAAACCATGATTCAAAGCGAATATTAAAATATTGACAATACACGTGAAGGTACAAG
Source organism: Macaca fascicularis (assembly GCF_037993035.2). Lineage (NCBI taxonomy): Eukaryota > Metazoa > Chordata > Mammalia > Primates > Cercopithecidae > Macaca > Macaca fascicularis. The sequence continues at coordinate 136,976,161 of NC_088382.1, forward strand.
TTTATTTGTTTTTTAAAAAGCAGATTTCAAAAAATTGGACAGGATGAAGGGTTGCTGCTTAAAAATTAGAAAGATTTTATCTAGAGAAATCACAATAATGCAGGATTCAAAATAACACGAAATAAGCCATCAGAAATTACAATATAATCACTTATGTAGTATAAGCATGTTCTACAATGTCTATAAAAAGTATTAACAGTTATTGCCCTATAGATAGTTGATCATGCTTAAAAATTGCATTAAAGTACTGTTTGCTACTTTAACCATGCTTGTAAACTTGCTACAGAAATTTCTGGTATGTTCTAATAAAAATACACTTTTCCTAGGGAGGGGCTGGTTTTATATTATGCCATTCATCTTCCTTGTTATTTCAACTGTACACAGCTTTGGCTGGGCGCGGTGGCTCACGCCTGTAATCCCAGCATTTTGGGAGGCCGAGGCGGGTGGATCACGAGGTCAGGAGATTGAGACCATCCTGGCTAATATGGTGAAACCCCATCTCTACTAAAAATACAAAAAAAAAAAAATTAGCTGGGCGAGGTGGCGGGCGCCTGTAGTCCCAGCTACTCGGGGAGGCTGAGGCAGGAGAATGGCGTGAACCCGGGAGGCGGAGCTTGCAGAGCGGAGATGGTGCCACTGCACTCCAGCCTGGGCGCAGAGTGAGACTCCAACCTCCAAAAAAAGAAAAAAAAAAAAAACTGTACACAGTACACAGCTTTACACTATGATGCATTACCCTGTAACTTCAACTTTCTCTCTGACAGACATCACTGTTACAGGGTATATCCTTAAGGCAAAATAAAAGAAATTCAACAGACAGGTCAAAATTTGGGACACAAGATAAAAGGCACATAGTAGACCATTTTGCCGTGGTCAACTTGTAAAACATCATGATCCACAAAGGTCAGAAGACTAACCAAATTTACGTAACTACACAAAGAGAGGGGAAAGTAGAACATGTGTATGAATACATAATCAATAAATGAGTCATTTATTCTCAGTTTAAAGTTATCTTCAGAGAGGTGCTAAATCCACAAACCACATTGCCTTTATTCTTTTTTGCCAGTGAATAAAAAACAATTTAGTAGTTAGATGAAAAGATTTTAATCTAAAATTTCAAAGAGCATTATTTTATTGTGTCTCTTATCTAAAGATCAGTCATTACATGACTGCTTTCCAGAGTTTAAGAAGTGTTTCATAGAAATATGTCTGATTAAAAGCTCGGAACTCAGCTTAATACAAAAACGGGTTTATCCTTCTGATTGATGGAATGGAAGTAGTACTTGTAATAATGAGGCAGGAGAATAGGGTCTGAAGGCAGGGAACCTCAGGCTGATTCAAGCTTCCTTCCTAGAACTCAATCAAAAGGAAAACCCCAACTTTCCATGCCCAAGTAACAAAAGAGCCAGAGGCTACTCCCTTTGCAACCCCCAGTTTTCTGTGTGGCAGATGAAAAACTAAAAGTACCTCTGATTGGTCACTTCCCACAACCCATCAGGCTGGCTGCGGGGCAAGTCTTCCTTTGTATAGGAGTATAACTTTGTAACTTCAGTTTAGCCTCTGGTTGCTTTACACGACCAATCAGACGTTTGCATATAGTGTAACTTTGTAACTTTGCTTCAGGCTCTGATTGGTTCCCTACCACAACCAATCAGACTGATTATGGGCCCCTACTTCATTTACATAGGGTATACACAAAGTAACCAATGGGACACCAATGGGACACCTCTAGAGAGTATTTAAACCTCAGAAAACTCTAACTGGGTCCTTGAGCCTCTTGCTCGGGCCACTCCTACCCTGTGGACTGTATTTCCCTTTTCAATCAATCTCTGCTTTTGTTACTTCATTCTTTCCTTGCTTTGTTTATGCACTTTGTCCAATTTTTTGTTTAAGGTGCTAGGAACCTGGACACAACCTCCACCTGGACACCCTCTACCAAACAATAACTCATAAATTCTGGTTAAAAGGAGAAATAATCATGAAATCTTGGTTAAAGATAAATAATTTAAAAATAGTTATTTAGTATTATTCTTGGTGATCCATATGAGCCCTTTTTATAGTATTTTTTCTTTCATCTGAAAATTTTGAGTAAAGGAGAGTTTTAAAAACTTCATTTATGGTTTGTGGCATAGTCGCTGAAGTATTTGAGAAACACTTAAGAGACTGGGAATTGGTATACAACAATATAATGATTCATTCATAAGAATCTGAGGAAGTTATCTTTCCCCCATAAAAAGAGTGAGCAATTTAGCTACTCAAATCTTTTCATTTTGTTTGGGCTGTCTTAGGTCAGTGAAAGCATTATTAACTAGTTACCAGAGTCATGGTTTATTAGAAATGCCAGCTTGGGTGGGTTTTAGTAAAATTTGAGGTCATGCAGCTTTTCTTAGACCCAGAGAGGGAAACTGAGGGATCTGCTATCCCACGTCAGCATGCTGAGAGGAAACTGTTTGAATTCCAACCTGTCCCTGCATATATGTGACTTCCGACAAATTACTCATCTTTTTTTCGGATGACTTCCTTAGTTTTCTCAACTGTAAACTGAAAATATGTATACTATTTTAAAGGACTGTTGTAAAGATTAGATTGGTTTAAAACTCTTAAGATGATTTCTGGCATATGGTAAACACTCAGCATTAGTCTTTATTAACATATAAGTCTAGTGAAACTGACATAATTAGGCAGTTTGTGCCATGAATGGCTTCACCTCGAGGAAAGCTAATACAGAGAAACCTGATCTCACCAGCCAGATAAATGTGAGGCTGGTCTCCCAGGTCAGCCTGGATATTCACTGGTTGTGGCGGGCAGAATTCTAAGATGTCTCCAAGATCCCAGTCCCTCTTATTCAGAGCCTTTCTAACCTCTTCCCCATGAACACAGGTAGAATCTTGCATGTGATGGGTTATTACCCTCATGGTTAGGTTACTAATCAGTGACTTTGTGTTAACCAAAAGAGTGATTATCAAGGTGGGCTTGACATAATCAGGAGAACTTTATAAGGCACCGGGCTCTTCCTGGAGTTAGATAGATTTGAAATGTGAGAAGCTGCACTTAGAGGAAGCTGCATGGCAAGGAACTGAAGTAGTCTCCAGAAAATGAGAACAGTCCCTGGCTTGCAGTCAGCCACAAAATGGGAGCATTTTGCCTACAGCCTCAAGGAACTGAATTCTTCCAACAGCTATGAGGGCTACAAGGGACTCTTAGCTTGAGAGGAGACCACATCCCAGGTGATACCTTGATTTCATCCTTGTGGCACAGTGAGCAGAGACCTGGGTAGATCTGACTGGACTCCTGACCTACAGAACTATGAAATAATAAATTGGTGTTGCTTTAAACCACTAAGTTTGTGGTTATTTATTATTAGGCAGCAGTAGAAAATGAATACACTGTTAATGATCCAAAGTTGTGCATCATTTGCCTGGCTCATCAGAGGCCAGGAGAGTAGATACTAAGAGCTTGTGATTATTATTTTGCTTTTTATCTGTCCCAGAAAGGGAAGCACAACTCAGGGAATTTTGTGGTCCCAGAGGATGGCTATGTTCATTCTTATGACCCTCTGCAGGAAGATTACTGTCATCCCCAAATACCCTCTTCAGCAAAGTCCCTAGAAGACTTCTTAAATTTTGTCATCCTTTAGCCTTCTGCTTAATTGAAATAAAGAGAAACTTCCCCTAATCACTCAGTCTAATGTCCACCTCCCAGAGGTCCTTCATAGTGCTGGTCCATGATTATCTTGTTTATTTGCTTTCTGGCTTGCTACTATGCTCTGATTTGAAAGTAAGAAACATGAAGGCAAGGACCTTGCTTATTTTGCTCACTGTTATATCTCCAGAGCCAGTACAAGTGGCTGGCAATGAATGAACAGTTGCTACATGAAAGTATAATAGAGAAAGGCAGCCAGTGCCAACATTGCAAACACACAACACTGTTATACACTCGTATACCTGGCATTCACACATAGCTCTATTAAAAGGTTTTTTTGTTTGTTCGTTTTTTTGAGACGGAGTCTAGCTCTGCCTCCTGGGTTCACGCCATTCTCCTGCCTCAGCCTCCTGAGGAGCTGGGACTACAGGTGCCTGCCACCACGCCCGGCTAATGTTTTGTATTTTTAGTAGAGGCGGGTTTTCACTGTGTTAGCCAGAATGGTCTCGATCTCCTGACCTCGTGATCTGCCCGCCTTGGCCTCCCAAAGTGCTGGGATTACAGGCGTGAGCCACTGCGCCTGGCAGGTTTTTGTGTGTGTGTGTTGTTGTTGTTTTGAGATGGAGCTTTGCTCTTGTTGCCCTGGCTGGAGTGCAATGGTGAGATCTCAGCTCACCACAACCTCTGCCTCCAGGATTCAAGCGATTCTCCTGCCTCAGCCTCCTGAGTAGCTAGGATTATAAGCATGTGCCACCATGCCCAGCTTATTTTGTATTTTTAGTAGAGATGGGTTTTCTCCATGTTGGTCAGGCTGGTCTCAAACTCCCAACCTCAGGTGACCTGCCTGCTTCGGCCTCTGAAAGTGCTGGGATTACAGACGTGAGCCACTGCACCTGGCCATAGCACTTTGTTCATATTCTTATAATAAAAATTTTGATGCTAGTTTATGCGATTCTTGAGGACAGAGGTAACATCCTGTTATCTTTGTACCTTTGTGCTAAACCCAGTAATCAATGTGTAGTCAATGTTCAATAAATGTTTGTGGAATATAATGGCAATTGATAATTAAACTAAAAAATACAATTATTCTCAACATGAATATATATATATGACTAAGTGTAATTCTTTTTAAAGAAACATACCAATTTTTAACCAACATCTTGATTTTAACCCAGTGAAATCCATTTTGGGAGTCTGGCCTTCTGAACTATGAGATAATAAACTTTTGTCATTTAAGCCACTAAGTTTATGGTTATTGGCTAGAGCAATAAGAGACTGAGGCATAGGGGTAGGGACAGAGCTGTCTTAGGCAGATGTCTCCTCCTTACAGAGATCAGTTTGCATTGCAGGACATATTATCAGTGGTTTGGGGTCCTGCCACGAATGGGAACCATAGATTTTACCTTCACTAAAGCTTTTCTCATCATCTCTCAGGCTTCCTCCCCAACCTTGTGCCTGCATGTGATATGGCAGAATAGAAAGAACATGGGCTTCAGAATCAGAGAAACATAAATTTAAATCCCAGTTCCACCACTTATCACTAACATGACCTGGGACAGCTAACTCCTCCTCTCTGGTTATTTCAGTATTGTTATAAGGGTTAGAAAGCAAAGAAATCATAACAATGAAGATAATGTTATGAGTGATGACCAAAGCAGCCTTCCAAGGAGGTACTCACACTAGAGTTTTTCTGCTCTGAACATCCACAGCATTGCATGGTGGCAGGGCCTGTGGAAAGCTGGGTTGTTCCCATATATTCTAGGGAAAGAAGTTTGGTGCCACCAGTCTCAGTCCTGGGGTGACGTAAAGGGCAGCAGAGACTGGCTAAGAACAGAAAAGATGAGACAAATGAATGAAAGTGCAGCAAATTCTATAATGTGAACTTCCCTGGGACTTTCAAATCTTCAATAATTAGTTCTAACTTTATATGTTCTCAACATGACTGTGTTTTTTATGTAAACTTTCATTGAAGCTTATTCTTTAGAACCACTTTGATTTAGGATAAAACAGAGAGAAGATTCAGGCAGAAGGTAATCATGAGAGGGTATAACCCCTAGAAATAAATAATAAGCAAGGAAGAACTTTGGGCTTCCATCAATGGTGAGATTGAGCCAAGATTACCAAACTCCCTAAAAGACAAAGCCAGGGTCCTGCTAACAACTCGTTGCAGGAATGCCTGGAAAATTACAGGCAATCAAATGGTGAAGGCTTCAATTTGGGTGGTGTTTTGTATGCTTTCTTCTCTCATTTGAACCATATTGACTTACCAGTTTGCCTAGATAGAGATATGGAAAGAAGTTGATCTAACAGGAAAACAGTGGGGGTGGCACCTGGTAATAGCAATCATGAGGTCTATTGCCCCTTCAGAGCCCAGAATGTATCCCTTTTGTTCCCAATCACCCTTCTGCCCTCTACTCCAATGCTGTCTGCTGGGGAAGACTTAACACAAGAGAGCAGGTGGCTTCACAAGTCTTTCATTTGGGTAATGAGTTGGAACACTGACCTAAAGCCAAGCCCAAGGATCCTCCCAGCTGCTCCACACTGGAAGTTGACACACAGTAACATATATGCATATGTGTGCGTGTTGAGATGGGGTGGGGCATCATTTTTTGTAATAATCAACAAGCTTGTAGCTGTTTCCTCCCTATGTTATAAACCAGGATAAGAGCTTCCTGGATCACTTGATCTCTTTTTGTGCTGGTAAAAATAATCAAGCCTGTCTTTAGGCAATTAGCTACCTCTTCAGGTCATCAACTTTATGCACAATTTCCAAGGAACTCCTCCTTGCCTTTTCCAAACCACTGTGGGAAATGATTGGAAGGAGACAGCCAAAGGCCAACAATATAGGGCGAGGCCCCTGGGCATCCTTCTCTTCTCTGGGGAAGGTTAATGAACTGTACTTGGGGAACAAAGAGAACTTTGACAACAGAGATTCTGACAGTTTCATAAGGCAGGAAATGTGGCCATTATCAACCCAGAGCTGGGTTGACACAATCTATGTGTTTATATACCTTCTCTAAGTTTGTGGACATTGTTCAAATGGAAGAGGAAGAAAACACAAGAAGGAAATCCTCTTCCTTTTGGCAAGACACAGACAGAAATTCACATGCTTGACCTGCATCTGTTGTCTCAAGGAACAAGTCACCCTCACTGTGTTGGGTGTCACAAAGAGAGTTTAAAAGACAGCATCATCACCATCAAATCATTCATTCAAAAGCCATTTATTGAGCACTGATTATAGGACAGGTGCCAAGGTTACAACAGTAAGCAAAAAGTCATTGTCCTTCTTTTGCCTCATGGAACTCCTCATCTAGTCATTGTTGTGGTTCACCTCGTCATCCTCCTCATTGCAAACACCACTACCATCTCCCTTTTTATCTCTTAGGGCAATTTTAAAAATTAAGTATGAGTCTGGGTGTAGTGGCTCATGCCTGTAATCCAAGCACTTTGGGAGGCCGAGGCAGGTGGATCACCTGAGGTCAGGAGTTCAACACCAGCCTCGAGAACATGGCAAAACCCCGTCTCTACTAAAAATACAAAAAAATTAGCCAGGCGTGGTGGTGGGTGCCTATAATCTTAGTTACTCGGGAGACTGAGGTAGGAGAATCGCTATAACCCTGGAAGCAGAGGTTTCAGTGAGCTGTGATTGTGCCATTGCACCCTAGCCTAGGTGACAGAGTGAGACTCTTTCTCAAAAAAGAAATAAAAATTAAAAAAGTATGTTTATGAAGCACCCAGGGATCAAAAAAAGGAACATAAAAATAAAATCTTTAAAAAATTTAAAAAGTGAAAAAGAATTATCTGGGGATTTTATTAAAAGGCAAATTTTCAGATATATTTGCCATGCTATGAATTAGAAAATCTTGAGGAGAGTCCCAGGACTCAGTATTTTCAAAGTAATTCAGATAGTTCTGATGTACATATTTCGTGGTCTATATTTTGGAAATATTGTCTTACGTTATAGCACTTTTGTCACATTCATTGTGTTTTGAATATCACAAAAGTCCAATAAGGTAGACAGAATGGGAAATATTATCTCCAATTTACTTATGAGGAAAATGAATGCATAAAACTGTGCATTTATCCTAATTTAATATAACTGATATCTAATTTGTTCAAGCCTCTGTTTTAGAAGTTGCAGAGAAGAATGATATACTTAATGAGTTTGTATTAGAAGGGAAAAGCAATGTATACAATGTGTCAGATGCTTTACATGCTATATTATTTGTAACTTACTCTAATATGTATTAGTAATACATGCATATAAATGCATTATATTAGCCTTAATTTAAACCCTAAGGGTGATACATTTCTTCATTTGCTAACTTGTTCATTCACTTGTCTAATATTTATTGAGCACCAATTATGTGGCTGACATTGCTTTTTGTATTTTGAATGCAGTGTTTTATTAAACACATTTTAAAAGTCTTCCTGGAGCTCATATTATAGGGCAGAAACAGAGATCAGGAAATCACAGCACAGTGTGATTAGTTCATATTTGTAGGGGTATATCTAGGAGTCCACACTCTAGATGTAACTGTGCAAGTGCTTAGTAGCACTATCCATATCTACATCAGAGGGTTTGCTGATTCGTATAAGGATGCCAGAAATTATGCCTTGGTGAAATAAACGATATTCAAGATGTGTAGTTGACAAGAAACATTATAAGACAAGTTTACTCTTTCATGAATAAAGCAGCTGACATTGACAAGCCCAGTAGCCTAACATCTTTGGCATAACTAGGTCTAGAATTCTATTTGATCATCTTTCTCCTCCCGTTCATGGAGGACTCTGTCATCTTATCTTTTTTTTTTTTTTTGAGATGGAGTCTCGCTCTGTCACCCAGGCTGGAGTGCAGTGGCGCGATCTCAGCTCACTGCAAGCTCCACCTCCCGGGTTCATGCCATTCTCTTGCCTCAGCCTCCCGAGTAGCTGGGACTACAGACTCCCGCCACCACGCCCAGCTAATTTTTTTTGTATTTTTAGTAGAGACAGGGTTTCACCATATTGGCCAGGTTGGCCTCAAACTCCTGACCTTGTGATCACAGGCGTGAGCCACCGTGCCCGGCCCATCTTATCTTACTGGATAATTTCCTGAACCTGTATGCACCTCAGAATAAGGACTGCATGCAAGGTGCTTATTGAAACGACTAAAAGGATAGAGAGGGAGAAATCACCAGGTTTCTGGGAATAGGCTGCATGACTATTTGGGAACTATTTGATAATAAGTGTTTGTACAAGCGGCAGAATTATTTCTGAGACTTGCTCTCATCAAAAATCCCTTCCACAAGTGAGATTGTTGGGGAGCAAATTCACAACCCCACCTGCCTGTCATTGTCACAGCCATTGTTTGCCAAAATAATCTGACAATTATGAGCAGACAAATTGACATCCCAATTTGTACCAGATTGTGTTATTTAATCGCTTATAATAATAAGGTGAGGTGGTGTAGACAATCTTATTATCTCCAGTTTACAGATTAGGCACTTCAGGTTTTAAGAGGTTAAATAATTTACCTGATGCTGTTATTAGATATTGAGTAGCAGAGCAAGGGTTTAAACTGGTTTGTTTCTAAAGCCTGTACTATTTCCACTTACTCACTCTGGTTTGAGAAGATCCTGCTGTCACAAAATCTATGTAAAAACCATCTCTCAATAGTTCTCAGTGGCCTTATGTTTCACTTGGTCATTCTCTTTCACACCAGCCACATTCAACCTACCTTTGAGTTTCCTCTCCAACCTTCTGTCCATGAAGAGCCAATTTAAATTTCCCTTCTGGAAGAATTTCCCAGTAGTTGACGATCACTTTTTTTTTTTTTTTAGACGGAGTCTCGCTCTGTGGCCCAGGCTGGAGTGCAGTGGCCGGATCTCAGCTCACTGCAAGCCCCGCCTCCCGGGTTTACGCCATTCTCCTGTCTCAGCCTTCCGAGTAGCTGGGACTACAGGTGCCCGCCACCTCGCCCGGCTAGTTTTTTTTATTTTTTTAGTAGAGACGGGGTTTGTTTCACTGTGTAGGCCAGGATGGTCTCGATCTCCTGACCTCGTGATCCGCCCGTCTCGGCCTCCCAAAGTACTGGGATTACAGGCTTGAGCCACCGCGCCCGGCCGACGCTCACTTTTTGATCTATGTTAAATCTTTTCTCCCTCAAGTAACTAACTGAAAAAATTTTCCGATGAAATATTTTTTTCTATAGTTTTCTAATACTCCATAGCACCTAGTATGATGCAATACATGTAGAAAGCGTATGATCTTTGTTGCCTCCGCAGGTAAAATGGAACTGCACAGCTTAGCACGTAGTACCTGGCATATAATAGATACTTATAGGTACTCACTCTTGAAATTAGAATTTTCACAGGATTCTAGATAATATAGTGGATGTCACTTTCAGTTTAGATGATCAGAACTAGAAAACCAGTGAGATTCCTTTTGTAATTTAAAAGACTTATTCTAAATGGCTATTATTTACTCATTCTTTTAAATATAAGGCTTAAAGGTCTTGGAACAAGAGGTTCATTCTTAATATATAATGTATGTATCCAAAAATCTGAGTCAGCAATGAGGTTATCTGAGGCCAACCTGAGAAAATATTTGTGGAGGGAGGTTCTGGATAGTGTGAGCAGAACTGAGATGGAATACAGAATATGGGGAAGGAAAAGTGTGCACAGAGCCAAAGCTTTACATATTAGATTTTCTCCATTGATTATAAACAAATTAGAAGAAAAGATATTTCATGCACCATATATTAAGTTCAAAACAGCCCTTTACTTACTTTGGAAACACCAAGCACATTTCACATCTTGTCACTTCTTAATGATTAGTGTGCTGAATACCATTTGATGTCAATTAAAACAGACTGAGTTTGCAATTATTGCTTAGTTATATGCAGACATGTGATAGAATCACAGCATTTAATATATGCATGCTCATGTATATAGCTATGTGCAACTTGTTTCCAAATCCAATACCAAGCTGAACAATTCAAGAGGGGATTTTGTTAATTTATGAATTTCTTTAAATTAATGTTCTATGGTGCAATATAAATTCATTAGTTTTAGGTATATGTGTTTGAAAAGAATGAAATTATCAGAAACTGAGACTGTTGTCAAAATAAGAAATACAGTCATTCTGTGAACAAGTATGGATAATACAATTAGCAAAAATAACTGTATGAGCTTTATGCAAACTCGAAGGGTAGAAAACTCATTTCAATTAAAACTTAAGAAGGTGTTTTTGTGACACGCACATGTATGATAAATACCCATAACATATTGAACTATGAGAAACAGCAACTTTATGATGAAAGCATTGGTTTTTAAAGTGATACAGTTTTAGATATGGGTCCCTGTTCTACCAGCTGAATTTACTTTCTATTTCTGAGCTTTAGTTTTCTCCCCTTTAAATATAGGGGTAAGCATAATTGTTCCTATCTCAAGGAGTTGTCTGAATAAATGAGATAGTATACATGAAAATTCCCATCACACAAGTGGGATGGTTACTTACCTCCCCCTCTTTTTTTTTTTTTTTTTTTGCCTCTGTTGGTGTTTATTATGAATATAGCCATATGTTATTCTATTTGGAAGGGCCATCGGATACATACAAGAGGATACAGGCAGGCATTCTCTTGTGTCTTTCGTGCATTGTATGCAGAAAGTAGAGAGTGGAAATTTTCAAAAGTGCTGGTTGAGATACTCCCAAGGTTTTTCCTGCTAGGCTATGGCCAGCAATTTAATTAGAGACAAGATCTCTCATTAGCCAAAAGAAAGTCAGATGACAAGTTATTGCTATACTGAAAAGATACCTTGAATATAGGAAATCCCCAAGGAGCCTTGATGGGTAGCAAGGAGGCAGAAGGAAGAACCAAGCACGTGCTGAAGGCCAGGGCAGTGCAGGGAGTCAGGCTGTAACAGCCAAGTGAAAGGAACCAGCAAAGCACACCAGCAGGAGAGGAAGATTCCATTTGAACCCAAGCTACGTGACCCATCCAAGTCCTAAAGCTCATCAATGTTATGCACCTTCTCAGCATACCCAGGTGCCAAGCACAGGGGCAGGTAAGGAACATCTCCAATGACATATTCTGATCTAATGAGGCAAGCACTGAACCAGGAGCCAAGAGACCCAGATTCAATCCGTCTTCCACTTAGAAACTCTGTAATATGGCGCAAGTAAATTCCTTCAGTGCCCTCACTTGTAAAACACTGATAATGTTTGCTCTCTTTCACAGGTAGTATGAGATTTAAAAAAAAAAAAAAAAAAAAAAAGAAAAGAAAAAAAGGAACATGAAACAACACAGGTTAGAGGTCAATGACATAGACTGCCTGGATTCAAATCCAGATCCTGTACTTACAGCAGCACCCAATCTTGCCAAGTGTAGCTGTACCTCAGTGTGCTCATCTGAAAACATGGGATAATAAGATGCCTTTCTCAAAGAGTTGTAGGCAATAAGTGATACCAGCAGTACATGTGAAGTGTTCACAACAGAGCCAGACATACAGAAGACATTCAGTAAATTTAATGTGAACTATGATTAGTAATGAGAACATGAATAACCAAACATCACCTGTTTGTGGACAGGTGTTTTAGGAAGAAAATAGAACTTGGTTCCAGAATCAGACAGACTTAGGCTCTGATTCAAATTCCATAAATATGAGCTGGATAATTTGAAAGACATTCAACCTTTCTTAATAAATATATATTTTTTTTAATTTGCAAACTAGGCATGTTAATTCACTTTACACTTTGTTCTTACAAAGATTTGAAATGGTCTATGTCAAGCAGATAAAATATGGTATATTTTCGATGAATGGTAATTATGTACACTTGTAGGATGATAGACACATTTAGAAGGCATTGGTATTAGAACTGATATTATTGCAAGTTTTTTCCTGAGCAATGGATGGACTTCTCAGATGCTAAGACTGTGACATTATTGAGTCAGTGTGAACAAGGTGAGCCAGTGCAGCTGGGAAAGTCGAGAACCTGGTTTAAAACAAGTATAAACGCTTCTTCCTTTATAGACAACCCAATCAGAATAGACATTCAAACAATTCATCTGTCCCCTGTGGTTTACATTCATAGTGCATTTTGCCCAGTCCTCTCTCCTCTCTGGTCCCCTGTGTTGGTGAGACCAATGAGGAGAACAGTACAATGTCCTGGGACAGAAATGCCACAGGTAGCCTGAGGATATGAGCTCTTTGTCCTGTAGGTCTCAGACATCAACAATGCTGCCACTGTTCTCAGAAACGCTGGAATGTGGATGGAGGCCAGCTGGACTCAACTACCACAAAAGCAGACCAAAGAGTTGCAAATGGGCCAGGAGGAAGGCAAGAAGATGGGTATTTGAGAATTCAGGTTGTGGTGCACTCTCACAGTGCTCTTCAAAGCACTGGGCTCGTCCCAGTTCAACGCGTGCCAAGTACCCAAAGGAGCAAGCAACACGCTTCTGATTCCCAGTAGAAAGTCATGGCTTAGAAGAAATATGAAGGGGTAAATTGCCTCAGCAATGACTAAGTTTCTCATTCACGGCAGGTGCTTTATACGTTGATCCCATTTGGTCCCCATAGCACCTGTGTCAAGTTTCAATCATCCCAATGATGCAGGTGCACTGTAACCCTTCAACCAATTTTCATTATGATTATTGTTGTTGTCATCATTATTATTGGAAACGGAGAGAAAGAGACTCATGGCAGTTAAGTCATTTGCCCAAATGTATACAGCTGCTTAGCGTCAAAGCTAGGACTCAAACTAGTGGCCTATCCTTTGCATAAAAGCCTACAGCCTAAATGACTCATTAAACACCTTCCCTGAACCAATGGCCATATTAGGAGCATAAACAGAGATAAAATGGTTTGCTCTAAAAAACTGAAAGTCTAGTGAAACGTTTTGCAGACTCTAGGACATAGCCTTCAGTAGGTCATTAAGCTACTTTGAAGTCATCACAAATACATTTTTAATACTTTGTTAAAAAATTTAAGTATAGAATGCATGTTACATAACACTAGTATTTGATGACACTTTTGTTTTAATCATATGTAAATATACATATATGTGTATGTGCCATATCATAATGTACAAAATATACCTTTTTTTTTTTTTGAGACAGAGTCTGCTCTGTCACCCAGGCTCTGTTGCCCAGGGAGAGTGCAGTAATGACTGCAGTGTAACCTCAACCTAAAAAATAGCTCATAAAAATCATGGTGAGAAACTTTTGGAAGCTATTCGTTTAGTAATTTTGCAAGCAAAAGACACAGAGATTTATGTGGGGCATTCCCTACTTGCTAACTCTTGTCCTCAGTCTCTTTACGGTATCTCAAGTGGAAGAGAAGGATTATAATGCCCAAGTCAATAGTTAGGACTTAATAAAGCAGACTTCTGTAATCCACAGTGAACATCTCAGTATACTACAAAATCCAATAGCATGATGTGAATTAAGGTTTGAATTAAGCTGGAGTTAAGGTAATTTTTTCATTCAACAAACATTCAACTAACATTTGTTTATCCTCCTCTGTGTACTAGGAATATATTTTCTACTGTACTAGTATATTGTCTACTGTACTAGGTACTAAAGAGAGGAGATTCAAAAGACAGATATATTATTGCCCTGTCCTCAGAGAGCTCACAAGTCCTTTCACAAATACGAATTGAACACCCTGTATGCACTAGAACCTGTGCAAGGATCCAGGAAGATCAGAGTAATGCCAAACAATGTTGGAGTATGAGGATCAAGAAAAAACATATGCCCCATATACATTTTTTTTTTTTTTTTTTTTTTTTGAGACGGAGTTTCGCCCTTGTCGCTCAGGCTGGAGTGCAGTGGCACAATCTAGGCTCACTGCCACCTCTGCCTCCTGGGTTCAAGTGATTCTCCTGCCTCAGTCTCCCGAGTAGCTGGGATTACAGGCGCCCACCACCACGACCGGCTAATTTTTTTGTATTTTTAGTAGAGACGGGGTTTCGCTATGTTGGGCAGGCTGGTCTCCAACTGCTGACCTCGTGATCCGCCCGGCTTGGCCTCCCAAAGTCCTGGTATTACAGGCACTAGCCACTGCGCCCGGCCTATATATGTTTTAATATAAAGATTTAATTTTATTATTTTATTTTTAGTTTACAAATCATATATATTTATGGGATACAATGTGATGATTTGATCTACGTATACATTATCGAAAGATTTAATTAAATCAACATATCCATCACCTCAATAATTTATCATTTTTGGTTGTGAGAATGTTAAAAATCTTTTTCAGTAATTTTGAAACATAAAATACATTTTTATTAACTGTGGTCAACATGCAGTGCAATAGATTATTAAAATCTTTTCTCCAAGAAATAACATTTATTTCTCCAATAAATAAAACTTTGTACCCTTCAATTAATAACATCTTCCTTTTCCCCATCCTTTCCACTTTGCCCTAGCCTTTGGTAACCACCTATCTATTCTCTGTTTTTAGGAGACTGACTTTTTTCAGATTCCACATATAAGTGAGAGCATATAATATTTGTGTTCCTGTGCCTGGCTTATTTCCCTTAGCATAATGTCCCCCAGTTCCATCCATGCTGTCACAAGATTAGAACTTCCTTATTTTTAAAGACTGTGTAGTATACCATTGTATATGTATACTATATTTTTAAACATCCATTAATTTGTTGATAGATACTTAGATTGCTTCCATAACTTGGCTAGTGTGACAAATGTTGAAATTAACATGGGAGTGCAGATATCTCTTTGACATACTGATTTCAATTCTTTTGAATACTGATTTCAATTCTTTTGAATATACACCCATAAATGGGATTGTGGATTATATGGTAATTTTATTTTTAGCATTTTTCTAAGGAAATTCCCACTTTCCAAAATTTCCATGCTAATTTACATTCTCCCCAGCAATGTACAAGTGTTTCTTTCTCCACTTCCTCACCAACACTTTTTATGATTTGTCTTTTTAATAGCAGCTGTTCTAACAGGTTTGAAGTAATATCTCATTGTGGTTTTCTTGCTTTTCCCTCATGATGAAAGAAATTGAGTATTTTTCATCTATTTGTTGGCCATTCATGTGGCATATTAATATGTTTGTAATTTATTTAAGAACATTAAAATCATTGAAGAATATTGAAGTCTAAAAGTAGGTGTACTAAAACTCAATACATTATTTTAAGATTAAATATTTTATTTATACCCAAAATGAACTTATTTTAATTTTAATTTCCTGTTTTGTTGATGAGAAAACTCACCAATATATTCAAAATCAGCTTCTTGCTGATCTCATTTTTATTTGGGGAAATTGCTATGTTTAACAATTTATCTTGACCAAATGAAATGGTCTTACATAATGATTAATACAAATCCAGTCTTATTTAAAATATTATGTTCACAATGGAATGTTTGCACTAATTTCTATTTTTAAAAGCACTGCACTAAAATATTATTTATCTTGGTTGTTTATGTGTTTTGCTTCCTCTACTCTTTCACTGAATTTTGCAGCCAGTCAGGTGTTTCACTCAACTCACCCTAGTCCCAGCACTGAAGAAAACATCAGCAAAATAAGATAGAGCCCTTGTTCTCCAGCTTTTATAATCCAATGGGAGGTCAAAGTAAGTAGACACATACGAGCTAACATAAGTGCTCTTCTAAGTACTTTACATAAATTAATTCATTTAATTCTTCCAGCAATTTTATGAAGCATATACTACTTATAATTCCTGTTTTACCAAAAAAAAAAAAAAAAAAAAAAAAAAGAAAGAAAGAAAAAAATTTAGGGACAGAGTAGTTAAGAAACAAACTCAAAGTCTAAGATACTATGCCTGTAATTGAACCCAGACAGCCTGGCTCCAATTCTGAAAAATCAACCACTGAGTAGTCTCTAGATTAAGAGAGGTGGTTGTAGTTTTTTATTTAAAGGATCATCAGCTTAGCTGGAGAAACAAAAAGAGAACATGATATTACATCATATAGGATTTTTAAAACCAACTTAAAAATAATAATTACAATAATTAACACTTTGGGTAATCTGCCCCCAGATAGTTCTCCTGAAAAATGTGATTTTCCTTCCCTGAGCTATATACTTTTCATTCCCAAGGAGGATCATAGTAATTCTCTCTACAAATGCTTAAATTAAATCAGAGAATTTCCTTAAGATGAATTTACACTCACAAATTGACATCTTTTGCACAGTAAGTAGCCACACTGAGACCTACTACACTGAATCTATGTCTCTGAATATTGCATCTTATCCATTCTTTGAACAAATATTTATTAAGCACCTACTGTGAGTCAATTTTATTTTTAAAGAAAATATAAAATGTATTTAAAGCATCAATCCACAAGTCCGTTTTACTCTGAATTCTTTTGGAGACATCCCTGAGGAGGAAGCAGTACTAATGCATAAAGCTATATCCTCAAATATAAAACTATATGTAACACACATCTGTATGACAGTTTATGGGTTACAATGTGTTTTCATGTACATTATTTCATTTGCTATTCATCCTCTATAATGTCTCAGGAGATAAGTAAAATTAAAATAACACTAATTTAAAACACTCTAATTAAAGGAGCCTAAAATGGTAAGCACTAGCAATAGATAAACTCTAATTGTTGCCCCACCGAGGAAGAGAGTTTGAAAAAATAGGTCATACATAATGGTTTTCCCTGTAGGGAAGGAAGATAAAATGCTGAAGCCCTGCCACTAACCGCTAACCACTTGGGTGGTATCAGGTTAAATCATTAAGCTCTGTATTTTAGTTTCCTTACCAATATAGTGAGTTTTCAGTCACATGCCAGTTCATCTCACAGAGTGAGATGAGTCCCTCAAGTACAGAGATTGTTCATCTTTTCATCTCTGCAGTTCCCATGCCCAGTACAGGTCCTGGTATGTAGAGGGCACCCAACATGTATGTTGAAAGGATGGATGATGGATGGATGGATGGATCAGTAGATGTGTCA
This sequence comes from Macaca fascicularis, assembly GCF_037993035.2. Classification (NCBI taxonomy): domain Eukaryota; kingdom Metazoa; phylum Chordata; class Mammalia; order Primates; family Cercopithecidae; genus Macaca; species Macaca fascicularis. Next base: position 136,993,742 of record NC_088382.1, read on the forward strand.
ATGGGTGGACGAATAAATGACTAATGAACTGATTTTGTCTGCCCTTTTGGCCCTTTCCTTGAATCTGTAACACTCACCCATCACTTGAAGCCAGTGGTGGGTGCTAGTTCAACTATGGCATTTGCCTAGGGTCTTTGCACTTGCTATGGAAGAGGTATGCTCTTGTTTGAATTATTTACCTTCTTCATTCTACTTGCCATTTGGATTCCAGATCAAATGTGTTTTCTTCAGAGTTTTCTTCCCTAATCACCTCTTAATGTTGCCTGCTTAGTCCTGTTTTATCAGTCATCCTGCTTTACTATCTTCAGAGCTCTTAGCACTCTTTGAATGATATTATTAATTTTTGCTAATTTACATATATGTTGCTTGTTTTTCCCATTGAATGCGAGCTTCATTAGGCCAGGGAATTAGTTTCTCTTATCCACTACTGAACCCTCAGTTTATAATACAGTGATGGTACTTAGTAGCACATAATAAATTATTGTTACATGAATGAACAAATTAGCCCCAATCACTCTTTCAAGTACTGATATGACCTAATATTCCTGCTTTAAAAATTATTTTCTGGAAATTGGACCTGGTAATTGGCCTTATAATCTTGGTTGCAACGTTTTCTCCAGGTCTACTTTCCCATTTTAGAAACCTTGAACTTTCTCACCCATCTCCTCCAGTGCAAATCCATAACCCACTAACTCCCAAAACTCTAAAAATAAAATAATTTCTTCCTACTTCCTCTTTCCCATGAAACTTTCATTGATCAGGCTTATTCCTAGATTTCCTCTTATGAGAGGATCTAGAAATGGATGGATGGTTGGATGGATGAATGGATAAATCAATGATGAATTCATTTATAAATTGATAATGATGAATTTAAAAATACTTTCAAGGTTTATGACAGTTTTCACCAGTTGAGTACTTGTAAAACGTCTTTTGTTTTCTCTACAAAGCTTTCTCCAGTGAAAGAGAATTGCCATTATTCCAGGACCCTACTACTACTCTTACAAAAACCCATTTTGAGTTTGGAAAACATTGACTAATTAAGACAAAATATTTAAAGCTGCAACTGAAAATCAAAACAAACATCAACTTTATTACTTAAAAAAATGAATTGGAGGATGTGATATAGATGTATTACATCAATAAGCTCTGTTCCAATTATCTACCGTAGCTGCCTAACAGCCACCCAAAAATTAATTACTTAGTAAGAGTTATTTATTTCACTCATGAATATCCAACTTGGGCAGAGCTTAGTAGGGACAGCTTGTGTCTGCTTCATGTGGCATCATCTGGGATGGCTCCACCAGGCAGGAGGATCCACGTTCAAGGAGGCTTACGCACATGATCAGCAGGTTCCTTGGTAGGCTAGTTCTGACTGCTGCTGAGCCTGGCTGAGGGTATCAGCTGGAAGCCTTGCATCCTCTCCATGGGCTACTTGAGCTTCCTTGCAGCCTGGAGCAGGATGACAAGAGCAAACATTCCAAGAGAATAAGGAGGAAGTGCATATCATTTTCATGCCCTAGTCTTGGAAGTAACAGTATTATCACTTTTGCCATACGCTATAGATCCAAATAGTCACATACTCTCTGCCTATATTCAAGGTTAGGGAACAGAGACTACATGTATTTATTTATTATTCTTTTTTTTTTTTCTTTTTTGCCCTCGGCCAGTGGAAGATGAGAAAGAGACTCTAAAGACTGTGAGATGGGTGGTATTGCTGGAACCATCTTCAGAAAATAAAATATGCCACAGGCTTCCTAATACTGAGTCCCAGAATTAGAGAGACATACCCTTCTTGTCATAGGCAGCTCTGGTAAACCCACATTGATGCCAGCCCCTGTAAAACTTAGGGCATGGAGCAACTGATGGGACAGAAAGGTTACACTGAACTGAATTCTAAAACCCAATCCGAGCCAATTAAACACAAAGAATCATCAGCTAGAGTTTCTAAGAGAGAGAAGTATACTTTCTTACACATGATTTGATGGTGTGAAGATGTGAGGTTTATACTTATTTCAGATATTTTGTCAACATTAGAAGAAATAGCTAAGGAATAATGTCACCACACAGAGGAGTCAGAGACAAGAGATAATCCTAGTGGCATTATTCAACTGAATCAAATGTTTAAAGTTGGATGAAACATTGGACTTTTAATTTACATGAGCCAATACATTCCCTGTTATTAATATTTGCAAGCCATTGTAAGTTGGTGTTTCATTCATTTACCACCTATCGTCCTATACTCTGCATGCCACTAGGGGAGTGTCTCTCATAATGAATGACACTATAGATGATAATGATATATACATCTTGGAAATTCTCTATCTGTTCCTTTATTGCCTCAGCAACATATGGTTTGGACCTGGGCAAATTCTCCCCAAGACTTCCAGTTGCCTCTGCTTTGGTGGGCTTCTCCACTTACTTACAGTGTCTCCTACCTCCCACCCATTCCCCATCCCCACCATTCAGCAACCCCCTCACCAATACCCACATCTTCTCTGATCTGATCACTCACATTCTTTTATCAGTTCTCCCATTTCCCACTTCTTCAAGTACAGAGTTCTCAATCTTGTCCCCTAAGCCTCTTCTTTTACCTTTCCAGATTTAACTCCCATGAACTTGATAATCCATCCCAACTTTATGACTCAGTTCTCTGACAAGAATGCACCTTTTTTTCCTCATTTCTCAATTTTGTTATTGCTGTTCCTTCTATGATATATGAAAGATGGCCACAGAGCCCTTGCTATTTCTTTCATCAAGAGGGGCAGTCTGTATATCCAGTACAAAGAAAGGACAAATATTTAAGGTGATGGACATCCTAAGTATACTGATTTGATCTTTACAAATTATATAATTGTATTAAATTACCACATGTAACCTCCCCAAAAAGAGTCTGAACCATTTTTTATAAACCTGGGTTGGTCATGGGGACATGATTGATCAACAGAATGCAGCTGAAGTGACACTCTGGGATTTCCAAGACTAGGTTACCAGAAGCCTTAAAGCTTCTTCCTGGGCTTCTTTGGTCTGGGTTTCTTGGAATGAATGATTTTTCTTGGAACACTTTCGAATCCCAGCCACTGGAATTCATTCTGTCAAAAAGTCCATGTCAGCTATGTAGAGTAGATACAAGATGAAATAAATGCTTGACCAGCCTTCAGCTGTGCTACCCATTGTGAAAAAGGCACCAGATGTGTGTGTGAAGCCACCTTGGAACCCTCAGATCAGTCCACCTGCAAGCTGAGTACCACTGAGTTACCTTGCTTGATGTTCCTTGGAACACAAGAAGAAAGCAGCCAACCTCTACCTAAATTCCACATGCACACAGTAGAGCATCTGTGGCCACTGTAGTTAAGGTGAAAAGGAAAAAGGAATGAATTATAGATCCATCTTAAAATGTTTACACACACAATAGAGATATCTTGAAATGGTTACTTTTTAAGTCATTGACTTTTAAAAATAATTTGAATATAGCAATAGGTAACTAGAACACCCTTCGTCAAAGTAGGGCTAGGTTCACTAGAAAAAATCATAAGAAAATCTTACCTCTTTCTTCTACCTGAACTTAAAAGACAAGAATCTTTTGGATTGATTGATTTTGGACAAGAATCTATCATTGCAGTTTGATGGTGCTAGACAGGTTGAAGGAATATTTCAAGCATATGATCCTTTTGTGTATCTTGTTATAGTTGAATGTGTAGAGTTGGCAAGGTGTGGGCAAAAGAACATTATGCCAATGGTGGTAATATGAGGAAATGATGATATCATGTTAGAAGTCCAGGAGCAAGTATGAATGTTCCCTGAATAGAGAAACTGTCTGCCTTCAAATGACCCTGCATCTAAAAACCCATTTCTTAAAATGTAAAAGAAAATTAGCATTGCTGATTCTTCATGATAAACATTTTAAAATTATATTTTGCAATGAAGATTATTTCTATCTCTCCCCCACCCCATATTTTTTTTCTCTCACATTACTCCCTGATCCCTGCAAAAACAAAAAAAAAGGGGGGGGATTATTAAGTGTTCTAAGTTTTTCTGTTTAGCCAAATTCTGTCTGGTGTTTGTAATTTGCAACTGATCATAAAGTTTTACATATTAAAATAAAGAACTTTGCCATATTTGAAAGAAGACCAAGGTTATGTTATCCATTCATTTTAACATTAGACACAATCAGCCCAACGAGGAAGAGGAGGAAAAGGAGGAGAAGAAGAAAAGAAAGAGAGAGGAAGAGGAAGATGATCAAAGTGGAAATGTGGCCGGGCGCGGTGGCTCATGTCTATCATCTCAGCACTTTGGGAGGCCAAGGTGGGCAGATCACTTGTTTATAGACCTCCTATGGCATATACCTCTCCACATTTTTATAATTGCCATTTATACACGTTTTTAAGTTCCTAGAGTATTGTCCTTCAAGGCAAAAATCCTGGTATAATCTTCTTGATAGTCTTAGGGCCTAATGTTACCAAAATGCCAGGGGTTTGGTCTTGGTCCTGTAGCTTGCTGCTTGAAGAGCTAGACCCCGAGACAACAAGAGTTGCCAGGTGAGAAGGCTTTATCTGGGTGCTGCAGCAAAGGAGACAGGAGATGAGTCTCCAACCTGCCTGACTACAACTGGGGGTTTATATAGCAGAGAAGGACTGTAGCTACAAGCAGGAAGGAATTAGGGAGCGATAAGGAAGCAATCATGATGAATGAGGGGTCTGAGCTCTCGTTATCTGGATGTGGTGATCTAGTGAGTTTCAGTCCCTTGCCTGAGGGTCAGTTTCCTGAGAAGAGAATTCAGATGGGGCAAATATAAGTTTCAAATTTTAAGAGCAGGAGAGTCAATTTCTATATTTATTCAAAAAACCCATAAACATTATTTCTATGGCGCAATTGGGCTGATTTCACTAGCCCAGTGCTTGGATATCTTCAGTGCATTATTGAGTAAATAACTGCTCAGTAAATAACTGCTGAATTAAAGGAAGGTGGCGATGATGGCAGTGGTTGTGGAAGAGGCGCTGGTTAGTAGCCACGATGATTGTTTTTGGTGGGAATGTTACTGACGGTGGTGATGATGATACTGATGATAGAGGTGGTCCTACTGATGTTGGTGAGGTTGGTATTGTTGAGTCCTAACTAAGAGAAAGGAGCACTAAATTATCTAGGAGTAATATCATTTTGATAATGAAGGAAAATTTGGTGGTAAGCCTGATTGCCAGTCTATGCAACAGTTAGCAGGAGAAAATAGCAGACTTTCTCTGATAGCTTTGGGATCTGATGAATAGACAGCAGAGGCTACTGGGAGCAATTTTATCAGTCTCTAGAGAGTCCTAGCTGACTCCCTAAATGCCTCTTTGCTCCAGGACTTGGTTTTTTGAAGGAATTGAGCAAGGAATATGAAAGAAGAGGGATAAATAGTCACACCCAGAGTAACTTCCCATCCCTCATTGTCTCATGCAAAGAAAAGACATTCTTTAGAAGGGATCCTTCCAAAGAAAACATCCTGAGCATCTAAGTATCCTGCTTGTGGATCCCCAGTAGCCAGCACGCTGACTCACTGATATTTGTGCAGCTCCCATGTGCCAGTGAATTATAATGAGAATATTCTGGGCGATCAAATTACTGGATCTGAAGGGGATGGTGAAGTAGGGGTTGCCCACATAGGTCACTTTCTAGAAAGCAGGTTCCAAAAATGTCTTTCTGTGCACTGAGAATTGGATCTCACCATTCCAACAGAGAGAATATTTCCTGCCCATAACATACATAGACCGAAGGAATTAAAATGCAATGAGTTATTTGAAAGCTTATTGTACTTAAATCCACAAAAATTAGGTACTTTTCAACTTATTTATCCTGTGCTGTATTTAAACCACTTCCCTCCTGCCTTTGTTCTGTAAATAACCATTCCAAAATCTAAACTGCCTATCGAACAACAAAGCAATGATTCAGTTAATAATTATAAACCTTAACAATTCAGCATGCACCCACTTACAGAAGAACTAGATATCACTTGCCTGAAATATTTGACAGTCATACAAGAAAGCAATGGGCTACTTAAACAACGCAGTCATGTTGGGAGCTGTTGGGGAAGGGGTAAGGGCGGGGAGGATTGTTTTTGAATGAAACTTCGTCTACGTGGTTCCAATGGATTCTTTCCCACACAAGCTCAAGCCTACATCTCACAGAGCTATTAGGTCTGTTCACTTCCTTGTGCTCTGCTCCAAGAATTAGTGAGTCATGTTTTAAGCACAAATTCTTAACATAGGTGCTACCAGGGAACAAAGGAAAACAAAATGCCTCATTCTTTTATTCATCTTTTGAAAGGAAACTCATGGCGGAAACATTTGTATAACATTCCATTTATGTAACCTGAGAAATATCAGCTGAAGGAAAGAACAGTACAGCTGAGGAAGGGGACTGTGGTGCTTGCTTTCCACAAACCCATGCCCCTCCTAGACTATTAGTTCCTAATGTGTTTCACAGCTCGTGGGCCAGCAAGGAAATGTGAGGGCACATAGCGGGAGGCAGAGAGGTGGAGGGGAGCACATCAGGAGAGCCCAAATGCTCCAGCAGGTATTAGGAAATGCTTCAGTAGAGTGTTTGCAAGCATGGGCTGCAGAGTCAGGCAGACCACTGGCTGTGTGACCCTGGGCAGGTGGCTGAACGTCTCTGTGCCGTAGCATCATTGTTGGGAAGAACGAGGATAACAAAGAAACATACCACAGGGACAACAGAAAACCATGTCTGATACATAAACCAAATTCAATAAAGCTCCTTGGGTCCAATTCTGGTTTCTTCTCTTGGATCGGTCATTTTGCTCCTCTTAGTTCCAGTCTCCTCATCTTTCTCTGAATCTTTTATACTTGGGATTGGTGGAAAAGTTACAGAAATGTTCTGAAAATGGAAAAATGTCATTACAACCTAGCCATAGCTCACACATATCAGTGTGAACCAGGAATCAACCACGTGTGACCACAAAAGGGAAAGGAGAAAGAATACAAGTCTTTCCAGCTCTTTATTGCCCATACATCTTGGATATGTTGAAACACCTTTACTGACTATCTTCAAGTTAGTTTATTAATGCTCTACTATTTTTTATTTCTGTCATAGTATGCATACGATGTATTAGACAGGGCTCTGGGTACAGATGGGCAGGGTTTAAATGACAGATTTAAGGCAGTGGCTCACACCTGTAATCCCAGCACTTTCGGAGGCCAAGGCAGACTGATCACTTGAGGTCAGGAGTTCAAGACCAGCCTGGCCAACATGGCAAAACACTGTCTCTACTAATAATACAAAAATTAGTCGGGCTCGTTGGCACACACCTGTAATCCCAGCTACTTGGGAGGCTGAGGCACAAGAATTGCTTAAACCTGGGAGGCGGAGGTTGCAGTGAGCTGAGATCACACCACTGCACTCCAGCCTGGGTGACAGAGTAAAACTGTCAATCAATCAATCAATCAATAAATAATGGATGTTCTCCTATGTGCCCTGGAGCAAGTGAATTGAACCCTGGTTTTTTCCTGCCGCAGGCTTACCAAAGTTAATTTTGTTCATTGGTCTATTCAAAGAATCAGCTTTTGCTTCTTTTTATCCTTTTTACTATGTTGTTTTCTATATCACAAATTTCATCTTTTGCATTGGCAATGCCCATGTATTCCCTCATGATTTACTTTGAATTTTCCCTAGATTCTTAACAAAAATTATTTATTTTCGGTGATAAAATAATAAAGGCATTTTAGGCTATACATTTTTCTGTAATAATAGATTTATTTCTAATAGGTTTTGACAACAAGTAATCGTCTTTTCACTGATTCCTAGATAGGATTTCATTTCTATTTTTATTTCTTCTTGGCTCTCAGGCTTATATTAAAGAACATTCCATATTCATACTTTCCCAGTAGTTAAACTTTTAAAAATTCTATTTACTTTGCTTTTCTATTTGTTGGGCATATGAACTATAGCCCTAGATTTCTAAATTTACTGAATTATAATCAGAAAAGGGCAACTTAAAAAATCTATATTTGGGGGAAAATCATCATTATTTTTAGAGACATGGTCTTGCTCTGTCACCTGGGCTGGAATGCAGTGGTGCAATCATAGCTCACTGTAGCCTCAAACTCCTGGGCTCATGCGATCCTCCCACCTCAACCTCCCAAGTAACTAGGACTTCAGATGCATGCCACCACATCTGGCTAACTTTTAAAGTTTTTGGGGAGATGCGGGTCTCACTGTGTTGCAAGCATGGGCTGCAGAGTCAGGCAGATCACTGGCTGTGTGACCCTGGGCAGGTGGCTGAACGTCTCTGTTCCTAACCCTAACCCTAACCCTGACCCAGGCTGGTTTCAAACTCCTGGTCTCAAGGAATTCTCCCACTCTGGCCTCCCTAAAAGTGCTGAGATTACAGGTGTACTCCAAGAGTGCTGAGATTACAGGTGTGAGCCACTACTCCTGGCCCCAGGGTACTTTTTAAAGTTATTTTTTTATTGCAATCAAATACTGCGTTTTAAAATTTGTTACTTAGATGTAAGAGAGAATTAATATCCTCTCTGTATAGTTCCTTACATATATAAAAGCAAGCTTATTTAAATTACTCAAATAAGTATATCTTTCAGAAATAACTGTCAAGTTTTTCAATCATATTCTGAGACAGGTGAAACTGTTTTATCTTGGATTTCTGAATTGTTCATTTTACTGTTACATAATAAGACACTGATTAGATGCTTTGGGTTTTGAAGTTTTTCCTTACCTGATTGGCCAACTCTCTAAGTCTCAGTTTGTCCATCCATAAAATAGAAGTAATAATGCTTGCATTGTAGAGTTGTAAAAATATACAATGAGAAAAATATTGTGAGGTACCCAGCATAGTAGCCACCATACAGTAGACAATAACCTATTTTACTTATCTACCTTTCATTCCTTAAGCTAACTATCTGTTAGTCCCAAGAATAAAATCTTGGGACTGGGAAAAGTCTTCTTAATTTCTATTTAGGGGCCCTGGATCATTGAGATTCTTCTTTCCTGTTAACTACCAGGCTATGGTTTTGAAAGAATCTCTGTTAGAAATATAATAGCATCATTCTCGACAGAAGAATGGAAAACTAGTGTTCTAAACTGGATCAAAGGGTGTCTTGTGAAATAATGCAGTCATTGTTCTCTATAGTTTTGCTCCAATAGGTCGAGGATATACTAGTGTATCAGGGGTAGCTATGGATCCTGGGATTTCCCCTTTACCACAAAGGAGATGATGTAGGTGTGAAATTCCAGGCACCTTGCCCATCTTTTGTAATCCATTCTTCTTTTTTTCTCTCTACCGGTTGCTTCAGATTCTAACTCTACAGCCCACCTGGCTTAGAGTGCTGATGCCTTCTCAAGGCTTCCTCACTAAACTTCCTAGAAGCTATGTTCCAAGGAAGGTAGAATCATTGTTCTGGAAAACTAACTAAAACTACATTCAATGCTTATCAATAGATGACTCACTCAACATATTAACTTTCACATTTTAAATTATATGCTCTTACTCATTAAATATACACAAAGCTTTTTCTCTCTCTCCTCTTTCTCCCAGAAGTGTTTGCAAAATTCTTTCTTTTTCCTATAAGTTTAAATACTTCTACAAAGTTATGTCTTTTATGAAAGAGAAATGTTAGTAGCAAAAGGTACAACATTTGCTAAACAGGTCAGGTGGCATCTACAAACACATCACCCTGAGTTTTCACAGAAAGCCTGAGAGAAGATGTCATGTTCACTTTTCTGAAGACAAAACAGAGGCTCAGAGAATCAGCTTGCTGAAGGTTTCACAGCTGGCAGATCTAGGAATCTAAACCATTTCTGTTATCATGGCCCATGTTCCATTTGGTTATGCTCTCCTCCCACAAACCTCCCTTAGGTTTTGGAAACTGAAAAATGTATGTGGAGTGATTGCCTGAGGTTCCTCTAGTTAGAATTGATCGATTGAGCCACATCTACAGCAATATTAGATGGGGAGGAACCCCATGAATCCTCAAATCTCTTTTAAGAAAACCATTGAGGGTCTTGAATGCTTATATGGTCCATATGGACATTTGGTGCTTTTTTTATTTGGCTTAAGTGAAGCAGCGTCATTGTCTGGGGTAAATACCCAGGGTTCATCATCTCGTGCCAAGATGATTAAGGACACAGACCACATGAGGAGTGAGTTTAGGAGCAGAGGGTTAACAGGCAAAAGAAACAGAAAGGAGACCAGCTCTCTCCCTTGTAAGAGAGAGGGGCTCCCAAAAGGGGAAAAAACCACCCCTTGGTGGACTGCACCAGAATTTATAGGCAGGCTGAAGGAGGTAGTGTCTGATTTACGTAAGGCTCACAGATTGGTTCAACCAGGTGTGATGTTTACATAGTGCAGCGGGAAAGGCTGGTCACCCCACCTGAATCTTATTAAGTAAATTGGGTCTTTGCCTGGCGGGGGCCATATTGTCTTCTCCTTACTGTACACATGGTTTGGCAAAGAGAAGGGAAGATGGAGCCACTCTTTTGAACGTGCCTAGTCCCACGTAGCCTTTTCCTATTGGCACAACTGTGGGCATTCACCCGTGCAAGCTTCCAGCTTGCTTATCGATGTCTGCAGCTTGATTATACAGGCTGCTCTTTGTTAGAAAAGAAAATGATCTGGGGGCTGCTTTTCATTAAAAGGAAAACTTTACCAAGGACTCCTGTACCCTCACTATCTGCCTAAGTAATTTCTTCCTAACTCCTATAGCATGAGGATTGACATTCTTCAGAGGTAAGGTGTTATGCTGCAAGTTTGTATTATCTGGCAAATTGATTGGAAGATGTTACAGTAAATTGTCTCCAAAGATGATGCCGTAAATTAATTATTTTCCTCTATGCACATGATACTCTGCCCACCTAAATTTATAGTCTGCTTCTTATTATCTTAAGCCCGGAGTGGACTTTTGACTTGTTTTGGTGAGCAAAATATAGCAAAAATGATGCTATGCCAGTTCCAGGTTTATCCTTTAAGAAGTCCGGCAGCTTCTGCTTTCATTCTTAAAGCCAGCCACCATCTAAGACATCAGATTAACCTGAGACTACCATGCTGTGAAAAAACACAAACCAGCCACATGGAGGGGCCACATGGAAGAGGATGAGGCACTGTCCATGTGAATGAAGTCTCTCAAATCTTCCATCCCAGCCCAGACACCAGCTGGATACAGCCAAAGCAGTGACTCAGTTGATACCACTAGACAGAGAAGAGCTGCGTGCCGAGCCAAGGCAACCTACAGAATCAGGAGAAGTATTTTTATTTTTTGTTTAATCCATTAAGTTTTAGGGTGTGTTACTACACAGCAATGGATAATTGGTGGATGTTTAGGTCAAGAATAGACAAAAATTAAAAATTTAAAAAAAAAACTTGTTCTAATGGCCCATACATAATCCACCAATCGCCAGGAGTTTGCAACTCTGGCTGAACATCAGAATCACCTGGAAAGTTTTTTAAACTACAGATGCTCAAAACCTAATGGAAGCCTTTAAAATGCAAAACTTTAAGGCCTGCACATTTGCATGTTTTTAAATTCCCTCAATATATATAAAATGAGCAGTTATTGTACTAACCCACGAAATTAAAGACTCATTTACTTTAAGAAGTTCCTTTTTCAAAATGCAAATTCTTTCAGGGAGTGATAAATCAAGCAGATGGTCACAGGATTACATCTTTAATCAGATTGTTTTCTTAACTCCTGGCCAGGATTAGCAAATGTAGAGTACAGGAGAGTTAAAGACAAAGCGTGCACACACCTGACCAGGGAGCTATTGACTGAGGTCCCAAAGAGACGTCATTAGAACAGCCTACGGTGAGCTTGGGCCTAATGCGTGCCTGGAAATTGGAAGACAGGTGCAAAAGGTACAGTGGAAGATTGACAAGGCTGATTACAACTATTCTGATGTCAAGTCACTGAAAATCACCCCAGGAGTGGCCCTTAAAGCTTGTTATTTAGGAACCTAAGAAATTATTATGGAGGTTACTAAAAGGGAGCACAGTAAAGATCCAGTCAGATAACAATACCTGTGCTCATACCTGACCTCTCAGAAGGCCAGGATATGAAGTTGTTCTGATTCCTCTTCCCTAATCAAAGAAATAGAATGTGTCTAAAGATAAGTCCAAGAAGAGTCAGAGTTCAGTGTTGAAAATGGAGTGTTGAAGAAAGAAGGCTTTTGTTGTGAGCCAGGGAATTCCTGTGTCTTTGTCTTTTCCTTCATATTTCCCCTAAGCTGCCCAGACCACCTTCCTCACAAAGCCTCACAGGGTGGTTACCTGTCCCTGAGGAGTGGTGAGTCAGCTCCCTCTGAGAACTTTTCACTTTTACTATTTCTCTCTTACTGAGTCTGTACTAAGATACACCTGGGGGTTTTATGTTCCCTAAAGAAAGGAAGTGAAACGTACTGCGTTTCCTATACTACTCAACCTTCCTTTCTCGATGTGGAAAGAACAATAAATCTATAGTTCCTGAAATCTCTGTACTTCCTGTGTTGCTTAGTCAATAAGAAGAGAATTAGCAGGTACTGAGCACCCACCATATGTTAATTGCATTACCTGCATTCTCGTATCAATGATCATGCCCTATGAGTTATACTTGTTGAAATAAGTTTTGTGATCCCATTTGACAGAATAGGACACTGAGGCTAAGATTTTGAGGTTGCTTGCCTAAAATCATATAATTAAGAAATGATGGGAACAGGATTTGAGCCCAGATTTGGTTGACCTATATCCTATAATTCTAGCCAACGAAGTATCTCTGCCAAGAATTTTAAAAACATCATTATTTCAGGGACTGGAGTGGGACATTTTCAGCAGGTCATTTTGTTAGCATACGAACATAGCCTAACCACCTGCTACTTCAGATCAAAGTCAAAATCCAGCAGCATTTGTCTCACCTGGAAGTAAGTACTATTGACGCATGCTACTCAAGTGAGCGCTGCTGACAGGCCACATTGACATCATCTGGGAGCCTGTGTGAAATGTGGCATCTCAAGACCCACTCCAGGCCTACTGAATTAGAATCTGCATTTTCACAAAGTCCGCATGTACCTTAGTAGGCAGATTAAAGTTTGAGAAGCACTGATCTAAATTAATGTGTTCTAATTATTTGAGCCTGATACCTCGCTGATTTTTTTTTTCTAGACACAGTGCTACTTACATACTTGAATTCCTAGGGACTTCACATCTCACAATGAGGGGGCGGGGGGCTTGAAACCCAAATAGGCAAAATCGGGGATTGCAGACTTCCCAGTAAATTAGTGGCAGACTCAGACCTAAGACAAGTCCTTACCAGATGCTTAACACCTGTCATTTAGACATCATGTATTAAGCTCTAGGTCTGTGCCAGGAACCTTGCTAGGTGCTGAGGATTCAGTGGTGAAAGAAATAATTTGTGCCCTCAAAGAACCCCTGATCCATTGAGGGAGACAGATACACACACGAGCAATGATGAAACAATATGGCAATGGGGAGACAGAGTGACACAGGTGACATGAAGCTTCCAATAGGAGACACTTGGAGTCGCCAGGCTTCGTAGAAGAGGTGCAGCCTTCACCAGACCAGGTGCCACCAACTTTGTGATTAATTGATGTTCCAGCTCCCCCTCTATCATTCATTCCCCTTTCTCCTTTTCACTTGTCTTCACTCCATTCTCTTTACCATCGCCCCTTGGCCTGGGTCCCTTCTACTTCTCAGATTCCCATCTTTTCCTTCAAGGCTTTTCCCGCCGGCTCACCCTAATCCACAAGTTCTGCTTTCTCTTAACACCTGTAACTTTTCTGTATTCTATCTGTTTCCAGATCCTCCTGCCCACCAACATCACCTTAGGAGCCTTAAAAACTAAAAAGCCCCATAACAGGCCCTACCCTCAACTCTAGAGATGATTCTAGGTCATCACTTTTTCCCCAGAGCTGCGTGTACAGCAAGGGTTGAGATGAGAACCTTGTTGACCCCGCTCGCCTGCCATCTACCCCTAGCAGCTTGCATTACGGAGAGAGGCAGAGTTTATAAAGGCCTCTGCACCCATCATCCCATTTGATTCCCACATCAGCCCCATAAAATAACAAGTAAGAGGTGCTTAGTCCATTTTACAGACGGGAAAAGTTGCCCAGATCTGGGACCTATGTCTTCTGACTCGCCCTGTGCTGCTTGGAGAATATGTGTATGGTTAGAATGAAGGCAGAGCCCTGCCTTGCTCTTTCAATGCCCCCATTTCCCTAGCCTAACATGTGTAAGCCTAACATGTGTAACATGTGTAAGTTGATGGTTGATGACAACTGCTTATTGAAGGAGGCATGTGTCATTTTCCCAGGTCTCGAAGGTCTCCACCTGAGAAAGAGGAACTAGGAGTTGGGTGTAAATCAGAAACCATATGACCAGACACACTTGAGTACACTCTGTGAGAAAAGGGAAGGATGCGGACAGCCAGAGGTATTGGAACTTCCCTCAAAATCAATCAAGAGTCATGTTCTGATCAGAAGCGCAGATAAGAGGATCATGAGGACTGAAATGTTCTAGGGTTTCGTTCCTTCCCACCCAGCCACCACCTGCTATTCTGTCTGAGCAGTGCTCTCGTGAACGGGACCCTTCTTACCTATCCTTGCCTAGAAAGTAAACATGGAAACACTATGAAGCTCCCCTCTCTCCTGATTCTGAATGCAGCCCAGGAAGCAGGACTGATGAGAGGAGCCCTTAGCAAACATAAACTTGGGCAGGAAGGGGTTGGGAGTGAGGACTAGGAAAAAAAACCTTCTTTTGCTTTCTTTTTTTGTAATCTCTTTGCTAGGTTTTCTCCATGTTCTGCTTCAGAAATAGACTGGATATGTCCTATGTATGTTTTATTCCTCTCATCTCAGGAATAATTTCCAGTTCTTAGAAAAGAGCAAGGCAAGGAACGGGCAGGGGCGGGCTGAACGCCTCCCTGCTGTGAGGAAGGAGGCACGGATAGGGCGCACAGGAGAGCTGACATTATACAATCCACATATCAGCATTTCTGGGGCAGCCAGGAGGTTATTCCTAAGGGGAGCATGTTCTAAACCAGCAGAAAATAAATGCTGCTTCAAAAATAAGCATTTCAGGCTGTGACTTTCTTGGGTCAGAGAAGCCTTGTTATTTTTCAGAGTAAATCTGCCCCAGCACACACGGCTGCTGCACTAAAAGGGCTTATTTCAGAAGGCACTGGGTCCTTATTTTCATAAATAAATAAACCCTCACAGGCCTTTGGAATCTGATTATATTTGGGACAAAACTCCTAAATATAGGGCCATTGTCTGAAACCATGTGACCCACCCCAGTCTTTTAACTTAATTGTATCTATTAAAGAATGGCATGCTTCCAGGGCCAGGATTAGGCTGTAAGCTGGTTTTCAACAAATATCATGGGTTCTTTTGTGTTGTTTGCAGGGGAAGTGGGGACAAATGACTTTCTCTTGATTAGAAAAGCTAATACTTTCATTTCAAAACACCAAGAAAAAATAAAACCCTCTTCATTGGTGTTTGTCATTTTTCTTGGATAGGACAAAATCCTATTCTTAGAGAAAAGCCTAACGCACACATCCACCCTCTGTGTCGCTAACTGGTGGAGACGTTGGTTTCTATCTTAGCGTCTTTTGTTAACTGACCCATTCCCAACTTTATTATTATTACTATTATTAATTAATATTAATTATTATTATTTTGAGACAGAGTCTTGCTCTGTTGCCCAGGTTGGAGTACAGTGGTGCAGTCTTGGCTCACTGCAACTTCCACCTCCTGGGTTCAAGCAATTCTCCTGCCTCAGCCTCCTGAGTAGCTGGGATTGCAGGCACCTGCCACCACCATGCCTGACTAATTTTTGTATGTTTAATATAGACGGAGTTTTGCCATGTTGGCCAGGCTGGTCTTGAACTCCTGACCTCAGGTGATCTACCTGCCTCAGCCTCCCAAAGTGCTGGGATTACAGGCGTGAGCTACTGCACCCAGTTCCAACTTGATTAGTTTAATTTAGAGGAGTGACGTCAACTCTATTCATTCACCAGAAAACTATCTACTAGTGTGGACCAACTCTGAGGAAACACTTGGTCTATAGAACAGATGGCTGGCTTGCCTTGATGAGGCTGTCTGTTAAATGGGTGGGAAGACATTAATAAATAATCACACCATAAGCCATCTACTTTTATTGGAATAAATTCCTTGAAAAAGGGCTGTGAAGACATAGGCCTGGACCTTGGAATATAGGCAGGGGGTTCAGGAACGGCTTTTCTGAGGCAATAACATTTCAAATGAGACTTTCAGGAATAAGAGTGGGCTAGGGAAGAGAAGCCGGAAGGGCAGGTGTTCTTGGCAGGGGGGGTGACCAGTGTGAGTGTCCCGAAAGAAGGCCAGCTTCTGCCACCATGCCCGGCCTGGAAGCTAGACAGGTAGCAATGGTAAATGCATGGCATGTGATTGGAACACAGAAGAGGGATACCAGAATCAAAAAGGCTTCCTGGAGGAGACACAACTGAGCCAGGTGAAAGGAGGCGGGATGAGGTACATTTCTGAAAGAGGAGATTTGGCAAGGTCACAGAGGCCACAGGGACTTGGGGAGTGAGATGAGGCAAAGTCCAACTCTTATTGCAGGGGTAGGAAGCTGGGGAAGTGTGGGCAGAGATTTGAAACCATCATATGGAGATGTGGAGAGAGTGGGAGCCCTGGAGGGTCAATGGGGTGTTGGTGGAACAAGGTCGAATTGAAGTGTTTGGATGAACGCTTCGAGTGAAGCAAACTTAGAAATGGGGCCTCCTCGTAAAACTGAAGAATCACACTTCAGACTTGCTCCAGGTTAAATTTTATTTACAAAAGCAGATGGCTGTAGACTGGATTTGGCCCATGGGCTGTGGTTTGCCTACTTCTGCTCCAGACAGGAGACTGGAGGTTCAGGGAAAAGCATACGGTGTATACTAACCATGGTGGCAATCTCTTTTGGAGAGGAATGCGTTAAGTGAAACCATCTTGCTGGCATCTCTTTCTGTGCTGGTTGGTTTCTTGTGGTTCAGAAACACAGTGAGTAAGTCAGTCAACAACTCTTGTGCAAGAGTTTTCTAGGTTCCAGGTCTGTGCTAGGACCCAGAGATCAGTGAGAACAAAATGGAAGGGACATCTTTGTGCCCAGTCAGTGAGCTGGCGCATGTTGATTGTCCACTATGGGGCAGGCTCTCTACCAACATCTTGAGATTCAGTACTGAACACTTTTAGTGGCACGTGTATCCCTCCATCTGTCCATCCATCCACCCAGCGACTTAACAAGCATGTCATGAATTTCTGGCAGCATAAGACATGTTGGCAGAACTCTGTGGGATTTATTGGTAACCCAGCCATGACTCTTGCTTCCAACTTGCCTACCTTCTAGAGAGAGAGATAAGCCAAGTGCATTAAATATCCAAGATCTGAGGTGGACAGGGTAATGTACTGCCAGCAAAGAACAGATGGGGATGGAGTGGGTGCTCAGAGCAGAATAAGATGACTTTCAGCTGGAAGAGATCAGGAAGGCTGACAAGATGACGTCTAGTTTCCTGTTAACCCTTTAAAGTGACATGTGAGTCTCTGCAAGGATTACAAGCAGATTTGAAAAGACAATGCTCTTTTGTACATGCTATTAGCCCTCGGGTCCCATCAGGGCAAGTCTTACAAATGCCTTATGATTTCACAGTCCTGGAGATGGCTCCTTTCTCCTACCAGCAAAAGTATCTTACCCAGCACGGTTTGCCTATTTGCTAGGAATTTTCATATGTGTCAGCTCTTGAGTTGAGCACTGAAGGGAGTTATTAATAGAAAACAATAATAATTCTTGCAATAACTCTGTGCAGTGTATTGTTCCATCTATTTTAAAGATGGGGAAGCTGACGCTAAGAGGAGTAAGTAGCTTGCCTGGTATTACAGAAGAGAGGGAAGCAAGCACGGAACCCATATCTCTTGACTCTCAGATGATTCTCTCTTTAACAAACTCTCTGGTTGCCAGTCTTCAGATTAGTAGCCTATAATTTGCTTTGACTTCTTCCTCCATTCAGGTCAGCTTCCTGCTTGACATTTCTTTCTCCACTCCACTTCTCAGAGATGGCTCTTTCTGTTTTACTCCCACAACCAGCTCCATGCTCATCATTATTGGGTCAACAAACATTTATTTTCTGCCCACAGGGGATCATAGTCTATTATCCAGGATTTTCCTGGGTAATAAATTGGCCTTCTCACTTTTTACTTTCCCCTTTCAAATCTGCCGATCAGATACCAATAATAAGCCATCTCTTTAGTGTAATGTAAGACACATTCACTGATTATCTAACTTGTGGCAGGCATTGTCCTGGGTCTTGAGGAAGAAAAATTATAAATTTACAAACCTCATAGTTTACAAAGCATTTTATTGAAGCCAGATAGGCTTCAGGATAAATAGCAAACTTCATTGGAAATGGTCATAGGGAGTCTGGGCAAAAGAAACACTCTCAATACAGAAAGAAAGAAAAGATGGGTTTTCTGAAAAAAAGAAGCAGCAGCTTGTGCAGTATTTGGCAGCCCCAGCCAACAGCACAAGAGGAAAGGGAGAAAGAGCACCTCATTCCCAGTTGTGGGGCAAGAACAGATTCAATATAGCTATTTAAGAAGCCAAGACAGAATTACATGGGTAGGGAGGATGTCCTAAAGTTTGGACATGGGTAGGGACATGGGTAGGGAGGATGTCCTAAAGTTTGGACATGGGTAGGGAGGATGTCCAGAGCCCAAAAGTTTAACACCCTTTGATCACCTTCCGTCTAGAGAGACCACTCAGCAAAGGTCGTTGGCTATGATAATTAAACTGTTTTTCTAAATAGAAGCAATTTCAAGAAGGCAGGTTGACCTTTGGGAGAATTTCTAGCAGCAATCACTTCATGATTGATTGGGAATATCTGCAAATACACGTGTCCTGAGAGGTGAATGAGAAATGTGGGCAGTTACTGTTTTCCCAATAAGTCTATTTGTCCTTGTGGAACACTTTAGGGGAGAGTAGCATTGAGGAAACAAAAATGGCCCAGGGATCTTGGAAGCTCTATCTGTGAATGTGTTCCTCAGTTCTCGGATTTAGGGGATTGGGGAGGGATGTGGAAAGCGTAGACAGAAGGCACTGCAGAAGAGGAGAGTAAATGACTTTAGGTCATTGAACTGGTTTTTGATAGAAATCAAGTTAAGAAAAATAGAAGTCAATAGTACTAAGTTTGAACTTTATCTTTCTAAAAACTGCTTCTGTGGGCAGAGTTCATATGCTGGAGGAATGAATCATAATGACACCCCTTGGTATGACCCTGGGGAGAATAAATGTGACTTATTTGAGGTTTCTGAGCATGACTTTCAGAAAGAAAACAAGAGGAGAGGGAAATACCCTTTCTCTCTGTCACACTGTCAGGTTAGAAACTCACTTTAGGGGCCACAACCTATGACAAATATGCTCATGCAAATTCTGCACTCGCTTCCACGCTCCATTTCTTTGCCAACTATGTAGCTAAGCAAAATGGAACAAGAAATAGTGTCTTGGGAGAAATAAAATTGCTGGATTAGATACAGGCCACCTTTATATAAAGAAAAAAAGTTAAATTATGCTGCTGGTGAAATGAGTCCATCTGGGTTATTGTGGAATTTTATGTGAGACTGAGATAGCTGATTAAGATGATGATGCTTGAGTATTATCATTTTAGTAATAAATATTTCCAGAATCAAAGTGAATAATATGTAGGGAAGAGGGAAGCAAACTGCAGCCATGGGCCAGCAGCCTGGTTTTTTGTTTCGTTTTGTTTTATGGCTCTTGAGCTAAGAATAATTTTTAAATTTTGAAGCGGCTACATTTTATTTTATTTTATTTTATTTTATTTTTTTAGGCTAGTCTAGTGAATACATTTTAAATGCTTATACAAGCACTGAAGTGATAGCTTCAATTTTGCCTGTTGGCACACAAAGTCTACAATATTAATTATCTGTATCTTCTAAAAAACAGTTTGTCAGCCCCTGGGATAATAAATAGTAGATATAGGCTGGGCATGGTGGCTCATGCCTATAATCCCAGCACTTTGAGAAGCTGAGGCAGGCAGATCACCTGAGGTCAGGAGTTCGAGACCAGCCTGGCCAACATGATGAAGCCCTGTTTCTACTAAAAATACAAAAAATTCTCTGGGTGTGGTGGCACATGCCTGTAGCACCTGTAATCCCAGCTGCTCAGGAGGCTGAGGCAGGGGAATCACTTGAACCTGGGAGGTGGAGGTCGCAGTGAGCTGAGATTGCACCATTGCACTCCAGCTCAGGCAACAAGAGTGAAACTCCATCTCAAAAAAAAAAAAAAAAAAAAGAATGTATAGTCTCCTGGGTCAAAGAGATCTGAATTTGGATTCTGCCTAGATACATCATTAATTCATTTCAAAATACTTACCAAGTAGGTATTCTTTCTTCACTTGGCTTCCAAGATACCACCCTCTCCTGAATTTCTTCCTTCCTCACTCACCAATTCTTACCAATCTTCTTTGCCAGTTGTTCCCAGTCTTCCTGATCTCTCAGCACCAAGACCATGGCTCAGGTCTTGGCCCCACTCCTCTTTTCCACCTGTACTCACCGGGTGCTTGTGCTGAGTTCATTCTTCCCATTTTATTTACTAACACCAATGTGCTGATGACTTCCAAATTTATACTTTTAGCCCGGGCCTCTCCCTTACACTCTATGGTCATAATACAACTATCATCTTTAATATCTCCATTTGATGATGAACATAGATCTCAAACTTAATACATACAAAAAAGAGCTTCTGATCTTCATCCCCAAACCTGATTTTTCTAGAGTCTTCCTTGTATTGGTAAATGATAACTTCATTCTCCCTGTTATGTCAGCTTCTTCATTGGAACTAGGCATCGAACTTGTCTCAGAGCTGATATAAAGAATAAACGATCCTCAATCGCTGATACTCTTGAGATCGTTTATTCTTTATATCAGCTCTGAGACAAGTTCGATGCCTATTCTCAGCAATCTATCGCAAGAACAGAAAACCAAACACCGCATGTTCTCACTCATAGGTGGGAACTGAACAATGAGATCACTTGGACTCAGGAAGGGGAACATCACACACCGGGGCCTATCACGGGGAGCGGGGAGGGGGGAGGGATGGCATTGGGAGTTATACCTGATGTAAATGACGAGTTGATGGGTGCTGACGAGTTGATGGGTGCAGCACGCCAACATGGCACAGGTATACATATGTAACAAACCTGCACGTTATCCACATGTACCCTAGAAAAAGTATAATAAAAAAAAAAGAAAAAGAAAAAAAAAAGAATAAACGAGATAATACAGTTTTACTGCTTCTCATAATACCTACCACATTCAGCATTCGGTAAGAGTGAGGAGAGGAGAGCATAACCTTCCAATTCTTTCATCTAATGGCTATGTTCTTTCCTTCTCTTTCAGACCCTTACTATCTTATCCCAGAACCATTACAAAAATTTAGTAACTGATAGCCTTGATTTAGTAGTAAAGTGCTAAATACAGAAAATATTATTCTCCTCATTTAAAGATGAGGAAAATGAAACAGCCAAGATGCCCTAGTCTCCCCTCTTAGCAAGCACCGAAGTTGGAATTTAAACACCAGCCCATCTGAAAAGCCAGTGTTCTCCAGGCTCAACCTCTGCAACACAACCTTCACCAGCTTACTCTCAGGTGAAGAGCAGACCCTACGAGGCTAAATATGATAACAAAACAGGGTAACTGGACTATAGGAGACAAGAGCAGGGCTTCTTCAACCGAGCTAACATATCAGAATTCTCTGAAATTTTTATGCAGATTCCTGAGCTTTGCACTAGAACTACTGAATCAGGTCGGGCCCAAGAATGTATACATTTTTAAAGCTCCAAAGGCATTTTTGAGCAGTCAGATTTAGGCACTCCTGCTCTAGGATTTAAAAGGAAGATTTCATAATATTTAGAGCCAATAAATATAATACAATAACCTACAACTCTCAAACCAAAAACCATATTTTCCAATATATAAATGGGCAAAGGGCATAAAAGGAGGATTTACAAAAGAGGAAGCAAAATGGTTAATAGAAATATTTCAAGTTATGAGACCTACTTATATTCAAATAATACAAACTTCTAAATGTTAATAAAATGCCATTTTAGCTGCCAAATTAGCCAAGATTTTATTAATGCAGATACAATATTCCTGTGAGTATGTGATGAAATGAGCACTTTCATAAACTACTGAGAAAGCAAATATTGGAGCCACCACTTTGAAAACCAATTTGGTAGCAAGTACCAAAGTCTTGGAAATGTCAGTAGTCTTTAATTCAGAAACTCCTTTATACAAATATATCCAATAAAATTATCCAAAAGGAATGAAAAAAAAATATACTGCACCTAAAAGACATTTATAACATCATTTACAAAAGCAAAATAAATAAAAATAAGTGAAATGTTAAACAAGAGAAAATGTGAATTATTCAGCATCATTGTATTATTAAGCAGTTATCAGATCTTTCAGAATACACTATATTATTTCGTTTTACACAAATAAATAAATAAATATGCCGGGGGAAATGTTTGAGTGTCCCTACATCAAATTGTTAACAACAGAGTCTGTGAGTGGAGTGTAATATTATTCTACACATATAAATTTGTTCAGACAAATTATGCTAAATCTACAACTCAAAATATGATGTTTCTTCTTTTTAGAAGGTTCTACCCAGCTTTCTATGCTGGTAAAATATTTTTGTTTTAAGAACTAATGCAAGTGTCATCTCCCCTAGAAAATCTAAGTGTTTTTTACCCAAGCAGTGATCCATTTATCCCCTTTATTTGTTAGCATAGATTACCTGTATTTTAGCACTTACTTGCTATTCAAAAATTATCTGTTGCTGTATTTTTTCCTCCTAGCAGACTATGAGCTGCCTGAAGGCAAGATCTGGGAGTCCTATATGGTCAAAAGTGTTTATTAAATTAATGATAAAATGATAAAATTCCTTGAATGATAAAATTCCTTGAAAGATCAATGGAAACCTTCCATTTAGTGTCTGTGACTCCATCACAAAGAATGCTGTGCAAATTGCTAAGAGGGTAGATGACTGTTTTTATCACCAGAAAAAAAAAAAAAAAAGAACAGAAAATGGTAGTTATCTCATATTGATGAGATGGTGGATATATTAATTACCTTGATTATAGTGATTATATCAAAATGTATATGTGTATCAAGACATCAAGCTATGCACCTTAAATATATACAATATTTATTTATCAATTATACCTCAATAAATGTGAAAAAAAAAGCTGTGAAAGACTTTTGGCTTCTACTTAGGATATAGAAAGCAGGAAAGAGTAGCACTCCTAGAGGTACTAGGACATAATGCTAAAGAATCTGCAAATTCGGCTGGGCACGGTGGCTCAAGCCTGTAATCCCAGCACTTTGGGAGGCCGAGACGGGTGGATCACGAGGTCAGGAGACGGAGACCATCGTGGCTAACACGGTGAAACCCTGTCTCTACAAAAAAATACAAAAAAAGTAGCCAGGCGCGGTGGCGGGGGTCTGTAGTCCCAGCTACTCTGGAGGCTGAGGCAGGAGAATGGCGTGAACCCGAGAGGCGGAGCTTGCAGTGAGCTGAGATCCGGTCACTGCACTCCAGCCTGGGCGACAGAGCGAGACTCCGTCTCAAAAAAAAAAAAAAAAAGAATCTGCAAATTCACAGCTTTTTATTTTTATCTTTACTTTTGTAACTAATCAGAGAACTGAGGTCGCAGGACAACAAACTGGTCCTAAATAAAAAGTAAGAAAAATGCCTTCAGGAAGAGCCAGGACATGAACACATGTTTTCTTAGGATAGACGCCCCCAGTAACCATACAGCCTGTTGACGATAACTCAACTAATGTTTTAAAAATTGGTAAAGGCTGAGTATGGGTTAACATAAGATTATGGAATCCCTGGAAGCCATAGAGAAATGGGATTCACGCTATTCATTGGCTCTTCTCAATAGACTACAAATTTCATCAGCTGTAAGATGATTGGAGGCAGGGTGAGAATCCTAAGAAAAATTTCCTCATGGCTCATATTTCAAAGAGAAAAATAGCAGCCAGTGTAGGATTGGAATAAAGCCTTACAGAGATTCTTCACTATATCTCTTCTGTAGAACACATAGCTTAAGCTTGTAAGAAAAAGGCAACAAACAATGTTGGCCTTGGGACAGCGGTGAAGACCCACTGCATCTGGGGAGAAGCAATAAAAATAGACTCTCTATCTCTGAAAGAAAAGCAAGAATACATGCTGAGCTCAGATAAACAGGTCTCTTGCAGTTTAGGAAAGGGCAGTATCATGGAGAAGGCACCACTATCGGGGTATTCAGGAACACAATGCCTATGTGAAACTGAGCCTCAATTCAAACAGCAGAAAACACTCTGTTTCTCTCCTCAGTCAGCAGCAGGTTCCTGCTATGAGAGGACAAGAGCATGTGAAAAAATCATCTTATAACATCAGAAAAAAGACCTAAACCTGACAGTGGAGCAGATCCCGAGGAACACATCTTGCACATGAGTCTCCAGTCTAAACACAACGTACCTCTAGAACTTAAATCTTATTGTGCAGGAAAGGTAAGTTACATAATTTGGATATTTCTCCCCTCTAAATCTCTTGTGGAAATGTAATCCCCAGTGTTGGAGGTGAGGCATGGAGGAGATGTTTGAATCATGGGGATGGATCCCTTGTAAATGGCTTAGCACTGTCCCCTTGGTGATGAGTGAGTTCACATAAGATCTGGTTGTTTAAAAGGGTGTGGCACCTCCTCCCTCTCTCTCTTGGTCCCACTCTTACCATGGGATATGCTGGCTCCCTGTCACCTTCTGCCGTGACTGTAAGCTTCCTGAGGCTTCACCAGAAGCAGATGTCAGCATTATGTTTTCTGTAAAGCCTGAAGAATCATGAGTCAATTAAACCTTTTTTCTTTTTTTTTGAGACAGAGTCTCACTTTGTTGCTCAGGCTGAAGTACAGTGGTATGATCTCAACTCACTGCAACCTCCACCTCCTGGGTTCAAGCATTTCTCCTGCCTTAGCCTCCTGAGTAGCTGAGATTACAGGCACCCACCACCAAAAAAAAGTAATAAATTTTGCATTTTTAGTAGAGATGGGGTTTCACCATGTTAGCCAGACTGGTCTTGAACTCCTGACCTCAGGCGATCCACCTGCTATGGCCTCCCAAAGTGCTGGGATTACAGGCATCAGCCACTGCCCCTGGGCCTTTTTTTTCTTTATAGGCTACCCAGCCTCAGGTATTCTTTATAGCAATGTGAGAATGGACTAACACAGAAAATCGGTACTGAGGAGTGGGGCATTGCTATAAAGATACCTGAAAATGTGGGAGCAACTTTGGAACTGGGTAATAGGCCTGAGATAAGAAGACTTTGAGGAGTGCAGAAGAAAATAGGAAGATGAGGGAATGTTTGAAACTTCTTAGAGGCTGGTTAAATGATTGAGACCAAAATGCTGAAAGTGATATGGACAGTGAAGTCCAGGCTGATGAGGTCTCAGATGGAAATGAGGAACTTATTGAGAACTGGAGCAAAGGTCACTCTTGTTATGCCTTAGCAAAGAACTTGGCTTCATTGTGTTTATGCTGTAGAGATCTTTGGAAGCCTGAACTTAAGAGTGATGACTTAGGATATGTGGGAGAAGAAATTTCTAAGCAGCAAAGCATTTAAGATGTGACCCGACTGCTTCTAACAGCTTATACTCAGATGCAGGAGCAAAGAAATGACTTAAAGCTGGGATTTATATTTAAAAAGAAAGCAAAGTATAAAAATTCGGAAAATATGTAGCTTCGCCATGTGGTAGAAAAGAAAAGCTCATTTTCAAGGGGAGAATCTAAGCAGGCTGCAGAGGACCCACTTGCTGGAGAGATCAGCATGATTAAAAGGGAGCCAAGTGCTAGTAACCAAGACAACAGGGAAAGGCCTGAAAGGCATTTTGGACATCTTCAAGCAACCTCTCTCATCACAGGCTCAGAGACCAAGGAGCAAAGAATGATTTCATGGGCCAGACCCAGGTGCCCACTGACCTGTACAGCCTTAGGACACTGCTCTCTGCATCTAGGCCACTCCAGTTCCAGCCTCACTCAAAAGGCCCCAGGTACAGCTCAGGTCATAGCTCTGGAAAGCACATTCTGTAAGCCTTGGTGGCTTCCATATTGTGTTAAGCCTGCAGGTATTTAGCATGCAAAAGTAAAGGAGGCTTGGTAACTTCTACCTAGATTTCAGAGGATATGTAAGAAAGCGTGGGTGACCAGGCAGAAGCCTGTACAGGAGCAGAGCCCCCACAGAGAGTCTCTGCTAGGGTAGTGCCAAGGGGAAATGTGGGGTTGGAGCCTCCACACAGAGTCTTCACTGAGACACTGCCTAGTGAATTCACTGGTAGGAATGGGGCCTCTACCTTCCAGCCCCTAAAATGGTAGATCCACTAGTAGCTTACATCCTGAGCCTGGAAAAGTCACAGTCACAGGCATTCAACTACAACCCATGAAAGCAGCTACATGGGCTTCACCCAGGGAAGCCACAGGAGTGGGGCTGCCCAATGCCTTAGGAGCCCACCCCTCATACCAAGATTCAGGGCAAAGAATCAAAGGCGATTATCTTGAAACTTTAAGATTTAATGACAGTCCTACTGAATTTAAGACTTGTGTGGAGCCTGCAGCCCCCTTATTTTGGCCAATTTGACTCTCTTTTAAAATGGGAATGTTTAATCAGTGCCTGTATCTCCATTGTATCTTGGAAGTAAATAATTTATTTTGATTTTACAGGCTCCTAGGTGAAAGGATGTAAGTCTCAGATGAGACTTAGGACTTGATGTTGGGAAGAGCTAAGACTTTGGGGGACCTTGGGAAAAGATGATTGTATTTTGCAATGTAAGAAGTACAGGAGATTTGGGGGCCAGAGGGAGAATGATATAGTTTGGATGTTCGTCCCCTTCAAAGCTAATGTTGAAATCTAATCCCCAGTTTTGGAGGTGGAATCTGGTGGGAGGTCTCTGAATCATGGGAGCAGATCCCTCATGAATGGCTTAGTGCCATCCCCTTCATAATGAGTGTGTTCACATGAGATCTGGTTGTTTAAAAGAGTGTGGTATCTCCCTCCACTCTCTCTCTTGCTCTCACTCTCACTGTGTGACATATTGGCTCCCTGTCATCATCTGCCATAATTGTATGCTTCCTGTGGCCTCACCAGAAACAGACACCAGCAACTTGCTTCCTATAAAACCTGTAGAACAATGAGCCAATTAAACTTCTTTTTATGAAATAAATTCCCCAGCCTCAGGTATTTCTTTATAGCAATGCAAGAATGGCCAAATACCATAAGCATATCATTAACAAATCTCAAACTGAGGTTAATTTTTGACTTAAATGACTCAAACCAAAGACTATCTTCCCCCAAAATCCTGGCAAAATTCACAGTATACCCAATTGATTCATAAAAATTACATATCTCAGTCTTGTCATATAAAAATATTATGAGGTATACAAAAATATAAGACAGAAAGAAATAAAACATAATGTCAAGGAACAGCTAAATCAATGGAACCAGACTCAGAAATGAAATAGATGTTGAAAATGTCAGGGAATTTAAAACAACTGATTAAGACGTTAAAGACTCTAGTGAAAAAGATACATAAGTTGCACGATCGGTTGAATGAATTTAGCAAAGAGATCAAATTTTTAAGAAATAATTAATTGCAAATGTTAGAAATGAATAAAAGTGTAACAGAGATGAAGCATGCCTTTGATGGGCTCATCAGTAGATTTGATGCAACTGAAAAATTAATAGAGAACTTGAAGGTAGGTAATTAGAAATTATACAATCTGAAATACAACATACAAACAGAGCAAGAATAGTGGAAAAAATAGTAGGTCACCCTAGAGCTATTCAAAATATCAAACTATTTAACATTCAGTACATGTCTTTGGAATTCCAGAGAAGAGAGAGAATGGGACAAAAGAAATCTTTGAAGAGATAATGGCTGAAAATTTTCTAAAATTAATGAAAGACATTAAATCACATATCCAGAAAGCCCAGAGAATATGAAACAGGACACACACACACACACACCCCACTATAAATATTGTATTTGAACTGCTGTAGAACAAAGGCAGAAATAAAATCTTGAAGGCAGCGAAACTGAAAAAAGACATATTACATCCATAAAAAAACAAAGACTTTTTGTCAGAAGCTATATAAGCCAGAAGATAATGGAGTAACATCTTTACTCCAGAAGATAATGGAGTAGCATCTTTAAAGTCTTGAGAGGAAGAAAAAAAATACTGTAAAGTAAAATTCTATCCATGGTGAAAAGAAAATGTTTTTAATGAAGGAATCATAAAACTTTTTTAGTCAAACAAGAACTGACAGAATTTATTAC
The DNA here is from genome assembly GCF_037993035.2 of Macaca fascicularis. Lineage (NCBI taxonomy): Eukaryota > Metazoa > Chordata > Mammalia > Primates > Cercopithecidae > Macaca > Macaca fascicularis. The sequence goes on from NC_088382.1 coordinate 137,022,139, forward strand.
CAGCATGCCTGCAGTACAAAGGAAATTCTCTGGGCAGAAGGAATTAACCAGACAGACATTTGGGTCTATGAAAAGAAATGAAAACTCCTAAAAATTGCATATAAGAAAGTACAGATAAAGCCTTTAAAAATTATTTTTTAATTATTCATAAAGATTATTTAAAAATCTACAGTAAAATAATAGCAATATGTATATTCTTTGTATATCGTGTATAAAAGTAAAATGACTGACAGTAGCACGAATGTTGGGAGGAGGAACTAGGAGTCACTCTCGTTTAAGGTACTTAAACTACACCTGAAGTGGTATCATTTTATTTCTTTTTCTTTTTATTTGAAACAAAATCTCATTCTGTTGCCCACTCAGAGAGTGCAGTGGCATGATCGTTGCTCACTGCAGCCTTGAACTCCTAGGCTCAAGTAATCCTCCCACCTCAGCCTTTCAAGTCGCTGGGACTGGAGGCATGTGCCACCACACCTGGCTAATTTTTATTTAGTTAGTTACTTTAGGAGATGAGTTCTCATTGTGTTGCACAGGCTGGCCTCAAATTGCTGGCCTCAAACAATCCTCCTATTTCAGCCTCCCAAAGAGCTGGGATTATAGATGTGAGCCATCATGCCCTGTTCGTATTTGAAGATACAGATGCTGATTAGCCAAAGATGCATACTATAAACCCTACGGCTACCACTGAAAGCATTTTTAAAAAGAGATACAAATACATAAGCCAAAGTGGAGATACCATGGGATTATTAATACTCAATTCGAAAGAAAGTGGAAAGTAAGAAAATAAATAAAGATTGAGCAAATAGAAAATAGCTAGCAAAATAGCAGATATTAATCAAAGTATATCAAATAATTAGAGTAACCATAATCAAAACACACATAGGTGTATTAAAAGATGGAGATTATCAGACTGGATAAAAAGCAAGATGCAATGTTATGTTTTCCATGCCTTCAGATACAAAGATATACTAAGGTTTAAAGTAGAAGGATGGGAAAAGATATAACATTCACAAACTAATTTTAAAAAATTAAGTAACAATACTGCATCAGACTAAGTAGGCTTCGAAATAGGGAATATTACAGGGATAAGTTTATTCTCCAAGAAGACATAGCAATCCTGAATGTTTAATCACCTAACAATAGAGCTTTCAAATATATGAAATAAAAGCTGATAGAACTGAAAGGAGAAATAGACAAATCTACAACTAAAGTTGAAGTCTTCAACACTTGTCTCTCAGTAATTGATAGAACAAATATTAAGAAAATCAATAAACACACAGAAAATCTAAACAACACCATCAGCCAGGTTGACCTAAGCAAAGATCTATCTAATATACAGATATATCAGAAACTAAAATAAGCCATATCACTGTGTAATTAATTCCCCACCAGCAGAGATATTAGAGGAAGCTTTGATGACTACACCCAGATATTATAAGTAGGAAAATGACTTTTCTGACTTTTAGTACTATAAAACCATTATTCAAAATTAAACCATATAGAGAAGCCTAAAATATATAACAGATACAAGGAGAACCACTATAAGTAGGAGTCCAATTGATGTACCCTCAGACTCTACAGTGGGCCTGAGATATGACCACAAGTTATCTAAGACTCTACTGATCATGATTTTAAACTACCAGAAGAGAGAATTTAGGTAGGTTGTGTCTATTAATATACCCTTATCTGAAATTTTCTATAGTCATCATTCTCCATACCTCTAGTGACTGTGCCCTTACTCTCCTAAATCTTTCACAGTCTTTGTTCTGTAAACCAGGTTCACTGTAGATAATAAGATGGGTCCTTGAATAAGCCTGTCTGTGTTCAATTTTCTCTATATAATTTACATAGCTGATAATGCTAAGAAAATTCCATAACTTTTCAGTCTTTGTTACTTGACATGAAAAGTGGGGATACCAACAACATCTATCACAAAAGATTTTCTTTCAGTGAAGTTTTTGTAAGTTTTTTATTCAAATGAAGCATTGACTTAATGCATATGAAACAGAATAGTATCTGACATATCACAGAAGTTTAATAAATATTAGTCATTATTTTTATCAGTCATCAGCAGCTTTTTGGTGTGCAAATAGAAAGGGCTTTGAAAATAGATAGATATGGGTTCAAGTTCAGCACTGTCAATTAATAGCTCTGTGGGCACAGGCAATTTACCTCCAGATTTTTACTTAAATGTCCTCATTTGTTCCAAACCCACTGATTGAGCGGCTACCATGAGCTTGCTACTGTTCCTGGTTCCTTTTGTACAAAATTTGGGTAAAGAGGATTCAAGGAGCTAAAGGATGCAAGTAAATTACTTGGGAGTGATTGGAGGGTGCCAAAAAAATTAATATTGCCTAGGACATCTCTAGGTCCTAGGTCTAAGATATAAAACTATCCATTGAGAATGCAATATTTTATATGTTCCTCTATCCCTTGAGCTTATAAGACAACCTGAGACATAATTAGTATCAATAACTGCTTGCTGATAAAAATGTAATTGCCATCCAAATTGCGGTAATAGAACATGTGGGAATTACGATGTTCTTTGTGAGACCCAATGAACTGTGGGCACATCTATTGATAGTATAGTCAGAAATAGGAGTCTCTTATACATATTGCAGTTCTTCACATCTGAAGACCTAGCATAAAATCTGCATTTTTACATTTATTAACATTCATTCATTTGGATATGTCCTTGCTAGAAAGAAAGTTGAAGAAGGTGCAAAAAAAAAGTATGAGGGAAAACTTCTAAATTGAACAAATTTTAAATTTGTTGGAAAAGATCATCATGATGAAGTATAGCCAAAGACAACCCCAAGTAAATTTTCAAATAAGCTACTGTGCAAAGATGAAGTTTGAGAGTCACCGTTGGATCTAAATTCAGCAGCTTCTGGCATTTGATTGACAACAATGAATGTTTCCCATATGTGATGTCACATAGTTAAGTTCTGACCTCCCCGCAAAAGATTATGTGTGCTGTAGCACTCTTCCTTTTTAAAAATAAATATTTCTTACCCTTGAGGCCTCTCCAGACTTTCTATTTTGGGCAGTTCACACCACTTGACCCTTTCTGATTATTCTTGTCCCTCAACAGCAGACTTAAGATACAAACCTCCCTCTCTCATTATATTCCTCCTCTTTCAATCCTTATGAATGTGCCATTTACAATATTACCTTGAGTTAGTTGGATATCTCTTTGCATCTCTTATCCTAACTGCATTATGTGTGAAACTTGTTGAGACTTTAAGAATGCATTTTTAATAGGATAATAGTCTTTCCTAGTCATCCTGAGTACTCAGCATTCCCCAAAGGTGCCATGTGCTCACTCTCATATCTGAGCAGCTCTGAACATGCTCTTCTTTCTACTCATCATTCCCTATTTTATCTGCCCTGGCTAGTGAACGCTTCACATCCCTCACAACTTGGTTCAAGCATCTGTTTTCTGCAACGGCTTTCTTTCTTAATATGTCAGTGACAGCACTGGACTGCTCTGTCAACAGTCGCTGTGGTAGGCAGAATAATGCTTCTCCAAAGTCATCCAGGTCCAAATTCCAAGAACCTGTGAACGTGTCAGCTTACATGGCAAAAGGGATTTTGTAGATACGATTATATTAGGGATCACAAAATAGGGAGATTTTTCTGGATTATTAAGATGGGCCAAATGTAATCACAAGGGCCTTATAAAGCAAAGAGGTAGGTGAGAGAGAGTCAGAAATGATGGAAGCAGAGTTACAGCAATGTACTTTGAAGATGGAGGCAGGTGCCACACCATGAACAGGAATGTTACAGTCTCTGGAAGCTGGAAAAGGCAAGGAAACAGATTCTCCCTAGAGTCTCCAAAAGGAAAACAACGCGGCCAACAGCCTGAGTTTAGCCCAGAAACATCAGGCATCTGACCTCCACAACTAAGACAATAAATATGTCTTGGCTTAAACCAAAGTTTTCAGAACTTGTTACAGCAGCATTAAAAAAAAAAACAAAAGGGCTGGGTGCGGTGGATCACGCCTGTAATCCCAGCACTTTGGGAGGCTTAGGCATGCGGACCATGAGGTCAGGAGTTCAAGACCAGCCTGGCCAAGATGGTGAAACGCTGTCTTACTAAAAATAGAAAAATTAGCCGGGCATGGTGGTGTGTGCCTGTAGTCCCAGCTACTCGGGAGGCTGAGGCAGAAGAATCCCTTGAACCAGGGAGGTGGAGGTTGCAGTGAGCCAAGATTGTGCCACTGCACTCCAGCCTGGGTGACAGAGTGAAACTCTATCTCAAAAACAAACAAACAAAACAAACAAACCAAAAGAACCTAAAAATAAATAAATAAATAAATAAATAAATAAATAAATAAATAAATAAAACACAATTGTTTTAGGGAATGAAGACCATTCTTGTGTGGTCTTTTTATCTAGTTAAATGTCTATTTTTCTTAACTATTACTACAGGGTAAAATAAGGGCTTAGTAAATTAATGATGATCAACAAATAAAGACAGGGATAATTCACTGGACAATTGTTAGAAGAATAATCAGAAGTTGAATGGAACAGTGGACAGTAGACTCAGGGTCAGAAACATGAATTACAATTTTAGCTCTGCCACCTGTATGGAGATGAATCATTTCCCCTTTGAATCTAAGCTTCTTTACCTGCAAAAAGAAATCAAGATATTCTTTGGTCTCCAAGGTATCTTCCAGCCACAAGACTATGTGACCATATGCCAGGGAATTTTTGGAAGACATGCCTGAACTGGGTCAGGGGTTGGACTGATGGCCTCAGAGGTCTCTTCCAGGTCAAAGATTCAATGACACGGACCCAGCAGGATGCATCTTGTGTAGAAAGTATTTCTAAGACAACTGATTTTGCTGAGTCTCCTGGGAGGAGGGGAAGTCCTCTGGGAGCAAACAAAGGCACCAGTAGCTTTGGGTCAAGCCCTGCTTCAGATTCGGGCCAAAGACAACGAGAATGCCACAAAGAACATCAAAGGGCAGAATCTGGCCCTGAAACAAGAAGACGGATGGAGGGGAAGTCATGATCTGCAGTAAAACAAATAAATAACCTTTAAAATCACATCTGCAGACACTCTAACGTTCTTAAATGCTTTCCAATAAGCTTTGCTGGTAGCTTGCCACAAAGCCTGTCCAAGAGGATTTACAACAGATGGAGGCAGGGAATACTGACCTAGGCCTGATTCTGCTACTAACCAATTGGGTGACCTTGGGATCATCATTTCACTTCACTGGGCTGTAAGTTTCTTATTTCAAAGTGAGAGGACTGAATTAGATGACTTCTGACCTCCCCTCTGGCCTCAAAATCTTACTACCTTCCAGCCCAAGCAGTAATCATGGATTCTCAAAAGCACAATGGTTAGTTTGGTATTAAGCAAGCAGTCATTTGCAGGAAAGGAAGGAAGGGAGGGAGAAACAGAGGGCTATAGGAGGTTTTTTTTCTCCTTCTTAAACAATTTCCTCATTGTTTCCTCCTGTTTATGCACATGCTGAAAATTAACAATGACCACTATCCTTTTAAATGACCCTGCTCTAGCTAAAGTTGTGTAGATCAGGCTTTGAGCTGCTGCTATCTGTCTGTTCTTAGGCAGAACTTCAGGCGTGGGCCTCCCAAGCATGAAACCCCAATCCCAAGATAATGCTTAGAAAATTTAATCTTCCTTTGTCCTTGGCTTTCCAGTATGGGAAACCAGCAAGATGGAGCACTGAGCTATCTCCTAGATTTCCCATTTTAGGACACGTCTTGGAATAGTTTATGATGTAACTGTTTCTACCGCATTTACTTCAGACCGTCTCCTGTCTAAGCCAAGATTGTTAGAGCAAGAACTTTTGGTTTTTTGAGAAAGGCCCAAACAAAAATGAAAAAGGGGGATGGTTTATATTTGCCAGATGTTAAAAGGTGTTCTAAGTTTGAACTTCAGTATGTTTATAATTTTACCACGCCCAATCCTCCAATGGCTCCCCAGATGCCATATAAACACATAGCCAACTGTGCCCATGGGATCATTTTTAGTTCCTAGACACCAGGATATAGTTACCAGGGAAGAATGGAGGAGAATTGTAAGGACAATAGAGTTTGTTCCAAGAACTAATTGTAAGTAATTCCATATATTTGTGGAATGCTTTAAAGTAGCGTTTTCCAAAATATGGTGTATATACATGTGGTATTATACAATACGCAAAATAATTTTGGGTGGGATATATTGACTGTTTCACCCAAGACTGATATCCTGACTTTTCTTATCCCTTGCTGATGGGCATTCCTGCTCTCAGAGTTTAATCCCAGGAAGAAATGCTATAAAACTTAAAATGAGGAAGACACATATTCCATTACCACGTTTCCTGAAAGACCTGTCACTTCCAAATTGGGGTGCTGGCTTACTATGCTGCAGTAACACCATGGCTCCATCTACGTGGCAGTTTCCATTTCCTAAATCCTATTAATCATCCCTAACTTTTCAAGCATCCCCTCATCCCCAAAGCAGTTTTAGATCTCCTCAAGCTCTCCCAATTTTTCAGCTTTGACCCTTACATGATGTCCTTAAACTAAATGTTTCTTGAAACCCCTGACTCTAGTTTCTCTGTCACGGTCTCTTTCTAGCTTCAGTGCCCCATCCTACCACTCAATCAAAAGCCTCCATCCCATTCTACTCCAACCTTCCTTCTCAGATTGGAGTTCACTTCTTTCAGTGGGTCAACCTGCTGCCTTGGATCTTCCTCTCCCTTACTCATTCTGCTCATTTCGTGCCAATTTCTTGAGCCAACGCAATGAAAAACTGGTCCCCAAGCCCAAGATCCGTTCCTGTCTGCTCTTCCTGAACACATCCATGAGCAACACTTTCTCTCTTGGGCCTTGATCGTTCCTATAGTTTGAGCCTGTGTTTTTTTTTTTTTCTTTTTTTCTTTCCATTAATTTCCCTTTATAAATAAATGTATTTAAGCAAAAAAGAAGTAAATTGACTTAAGACAAATATATTTACTAAATACTAAATAACAGTGAAAGTGATACGTGGATGTGGTCAAAATTTGGATGATTGTAAATGAATGACAGCTTAATGAAGACTGTCTTAGAATTACAGAATATTCTCTTGCTTTTTAAAATTTGTTTTTGGCTATCCTGTAATAGCAAGGAGGATGGGAATAATTAATCCACGGTTCAGAAAAGAAAGCTAAAACTCAGAGTTTGTATGAATTTCTAATACAATGCAGCTAGCAGCTGGTAGATGCAGGACTAACGTGAAAGCCTACTGACTCCAGATCCAGTGACACTCTCCATGCACATGTCCTTAAATACATTTTCTTCTTAGTTGAAGATATAGATGCCAGGCATAGACTCTAGGAAAGGGTACCTCCCAGGAGAAAATATACATAAAATAAATATAAATATTCATCTCAGATAGTTTGAACATGTGTCAAATTAATCAGCAGTGTGATCTATAGCCAAGGAAAAGACAGCAAATCACTGAAATGTAAATAAGGTTCCCTTATAGAATGTGGCAGAAATATGGAAGACAAATGTAACTCCAGGAAAGTAATATAAGACTCCTACAAATTCAAATATTAGATGTTTAAAAGAATATATTGCCAAAAGATAAAAAATACAGGTCCTGAATAAAGTCAAAAGAGCTCAGGTCAAATCCCAGCCCCTTCACCTACCTGCTGAGTGATGTTGGCAATAGGCCTAATATCTGTATTTCTTTACCTTTAAGAAGGTGGCAATAACAGCACCTAGCTCCTAGAGCTGCTGTGAGGATTGAGTGAGATAATTCTCCTAAGAAGAGTAGCACAGAAAATGCCCAGTTAAACATGGCAGCTTGAATCTTTGCTTTTACTCTGTTCTTTTATGCAAACCAATAAAATGATTGTAAAGGAATGAAAAAACGATATAAACTTACAAGAACAAAGAGAACTGGAAAGGTAATGATATCAATTGTGAGATGTCAACTAAATTGTTAACTATGGGAAACAAAAGGATAGAGGTAGCCAACTGATCAGAGCAGAACAAGTGGAAAACTAAGTCCATATTAGGGATGTCAAAAGCTAGTTAACATCAGACGATGCAGAAAAGATAATGGCTCATTGGCATCCAGTGTATTTGAAAGGGGAAAAAAATGAGAGGGTTGATTGACAATATGTGTAAGGAGGAGTTAGAACCATAGATTCACTGTCTAGTCCTAATAACCAAACAACTACTTCCTCCCCAACACTTAGTATCTACAGAGGCTGTATCAGAGAAGACCAGAACATGGAGACACTAGGCCTATCTGAGGGTGGATATAAGAAGATATATCAAAAATGTAAAAATTAAGTCAAAATATACATTTTGAAAAGTGCTATTTATGATTTTTCCCTAATGCTGTCATTCAGGTCTCTATTCCCCACCTGTGACACTGGAGAATTCTTCTCCATGGAGATTATCTGTCTCAGGAGGAAAACAAACATTCAGATACTATCATAACAAAATGGCAGATCCTCTTCTCATCACTCTACGGTGAGGTCAACCAGTTGACAGCCCCAATCACATACACAGCACCTCTAATTAACTTTCCAGTGCTTCATTCTAGTCATTAGTAGAGTGCCAAAATATCATAAAATAATTGAGGAAAATCTTGAATATATAAAACAGAGAACAAAGTAAGCATTTACAAAAGAAAAATATCCTTGGAATTGTTGTGAAAGCAAACATTAAAATGTCAAGAAAAAGGGAGGATAATTGGAATACTAAGTTGAAGAACTGTTCAGAAATTTGAAAAAATAAAAGTTGATGAAATAGAAAATACTGGAGAAAGGTAAGAAAATTAGACAATTCTCTGGGGGTCTAATATCTAACAAATATTAGTTCTAGGAAAAAAATGACAGAGATTACATGGGAGGAAATTAGGAATTTTTTAAAAAATATGCATAGAATCAAGATACATGGCTTTCTAGACTAAAGGGATTTAACAGGTTTCCTGCATCATGAAAAAAGAAATACCCACATCATGGGACATCATGACAAAATTTAAAACTCCAAGAATAAAAAGATACTAAATGATGCGATAGGAGAATAAAAAATTGCCTTTAAAGCATGAAAAGTTACAATGACATTGGGCTTAACAGCAACATCAAAAACTAGAAGACAATGGAATAACATTTTCAAACACCTGAACAAAAATGTTTTCCAACCTAAAATCCCATACCCGTAGTCCAATGTGTGAGGAGATAACAAAGATATTTTTAGACACTCAATTTTCCCAAAACTGTTGTCTATCAGACAACCTTACTCAGAAAGCTGTTGGGAATCATATACCATCAAAGTCAGTCAGTTGGGAAAGAGATCTAGAAAACAGGAGATTATTCCCTAGGGGTACTGAGAGTTCACTGCTATTGCTAACCTTTGGGGTACTGCACACTCCCACATTTATGTCTCTAAGCCTTTGCATAGAGTCCATTTATAAAACTCTCCTCCATTACCCAGTGTAAGTTTTGTATCTGTCTGCTGCATGACTGATATATATTCGATATGCAAAATAAATACATATTTAACAAAGTCTAACACAACTAAGCAGATTGGGGGAGTGTCAATGAGTGCAGGTTTTCATGATCTCCATTGCTTTGGAGAGACTTGCTTGAACAGGAAGTATTCTGCCAGTCCATAGGGAAGACCTTCCAGGTGCCAGAAAGCCCCAGTGAGATTCTCTCATGCTCCTAATTACCCAGAAACTCCAGGTAGGCAATTATTCTGTACTTGTTTTTTATTACTCTAAGACAGACTCACACAAAGTTAGCAGCTTAAAATGACACCTATTTGTTAGTTTATAGTTTACATGAGTCAGGAGTCTGGGCATGGCCTAGCTAGGTTCTGTGTTTAGGGACTCACAAGGTTGAAATCATAATGTTTACCAAACTCAAGCTCATCTCATCTGGAATGAGAGGTCCTCTCCCCAGCTCATTTAGTTTGTTGGTAGAATTCAGTTCCCTGTTGCTGTAGGACAGAGGTTCCCATTTCCTTGCTGGCTGTCATCTGAAGCTGCCATTCTTGGCCACTAAAAGACAATCTGTTTGTTGCCACATGGCTCCCTCTGTCTTAGCCAGCAGTGGAGAGTATCATGTTGAGCATCTCTCATGCTTTGAGTCTCTGACTTCATTTGTCTCTGATCTGCAGATACATACAGCTCATGTAATTGGGTCAGGCCCACCTGAATAATCTCCCTTTCAATGAACTCAACTGATTAGGGCCCCCAATTACCTCTACAAAATCCTTTTTGCCATGTATCATCATATTAACAGGGTCATTTCACACTCAACAGGAGGGGATAATAAAAGGGTGTAGGTTATTAGGAGCTGTCTTCAAACTCTGTCTACTGTACATTGCCTTTAGCAAGCCATGTTGCCTGGCTCCAACACCCAGGATCTAGGTCCCATACTGCCAGTGCCATCTTGCTGCATTGTGTAGAGGTTAGTGAATTGGCCGAGACACGTGTGGAGTTACATTGCAACTAAGCGGATGATGATGACTGGGCTGTGGACGTGGGCAATGGTTGAAGGCATGAGAAGGCCTGGACAGAGTAGGACAGAACATAGCCACTTTTTTCTTTATGGAGAACTTAGAGCAATAGTTTTCATGCATAGTCCCCCTCCCTAATACAAACTTATGTAGTACCCATGATGATTCCCACCTCACAAATGAGAAAACAGGGGCTCTACAGGATTGGCCAATGTCCAAAATTACCCAGCAAGAATTGGTAAGCTAGGATTCAAGTGAAGATATGTAATATTCCAAAGCCCAGGCTCTCAGTGACTAAGTTCTGAGACCACCCAGATAGTTTTGTGTTATAAATCCTGCCTTCCCTTCAACAGTCCTTCATTCCCATTGGCCTGAACTTGAGCTACTTGACTGAACTTTTCCTTAGAATGAGTTCCTTCCCAGAAATGTCTAATGAATACTATTTCATGAAAATTGATCTTAGGTCCTCCAAAGATGATTGGAGAGGTATACATCTTTACACAGGGACACTGCTCAGCAAAGAAGCTATCATCACTTAAGACTGTCATTCATGCTCATCAATGTGACCGCACATTGAAATTAGTGTAATTTTAGCTAATACTAAAGAACCTTGAAATTTAATTAGTACATGCAACCTAATCATTGATAAATGTGTTGGACTTTTGAAATATTTAAAATAGCTCAAATCTCCTATTATTACTTTGACAGACATTTAAGAACCAAAATAATCCATGATAAGAAACAATGCTCTATTTAAAGCTAATCGTTTTAAATTTGCAATTGTCCCAATAGAAAAATTTGCTTAGAATTGAACTCCACATCCCAGTCCTAGAATAAAGAACCCAATGTATTCTGGAAAATTACCACAAGGCTCAAGATTCACAATAAAATTATATTGAGCAAATTGTGAGTGTGTACAGCATTGAATCAAGTAGATGAATGATAAATATCTTCCTAAGTTAATCAATAACTGCACAACTCTTTAAAACTCTGAGAAAATACGAGATTGACTAGGTTTTCCATCTCATCATGTCAGTTCTATCATAAGATTTTTTTATTGTGTTTTATTTTTATCAAATAAAATGTCATACCCTTAGTAAAGACATGAGGATGCTTGTGGCTTGGCTCCTACCCAGTTCTCCAGTTTTGTCTCCTGTATTTCCTTTTTCCATTATTCAATGAACCAATATTGGTTAACTACCTAGAATGGGCTAGAGATATAAAGACAAGCAAGATAGTCACCTGAGTGTTCCTCTTTGCTGTGCCTTTCTGGACACACCATACCTGTGGTTCCCAGAATATGCAGTTTGTTCTACACTTGTCTGCCCTTGTGTATGCCTCCCCGATTTGCTCCTCTGACCCCTCCATTCCCACCCTTCTGGTAACTTCTCAGCCTCAATATTGCTGCTTCTGTAAAGACTTTCTTGAATTCCATTCCTCCAGCTCCAGCAGCTTCCCTTCCCTGGGCATTGCCTCCTTTGTGAATGACTGTACATCAGCATTTACCACATTTCTATAAGTGGTTTCTACTGGCCTTCGAACTCATCTTATGCCACGCTTTCCACTCAATCCATACTGGCCTCCAATCATTTCTCTAATGCACCAGGTTCTTCATGGCCTCACATCACCTACACATGCTGCTTCCCTGGCCTGGACAGTTCTTCCCCCACATTGCACTTACTCTAACTCACCTTTCAAGTTCTTCATGGCCTCACGTCACCTACACATGCTGCTTCCCTGGCCTGGACAGTTCTTCCCCAACATTGCACTTACTCTAACTCACCTTTCAGGTCTCGGCTTAAATGTCACTGCTTCAGAAAGTCCTTCAGTAACTACCTAGTCTTACACGAGTCCCCAGTGTTATAGCTTCCACGGCATCTTTTACTTAATTCACAGTACTTATCACAATTTTAATTCATTTTTGTGTTTCTCATTCATCTATTTATTCCACGAATATTTATTAAGCACATATCATGTGCCATGCACAATTCTAAAGGTGGGACATTGTGGAGCAACTATCTTCTCAGCTATGAGGAGAGATAGATAATGAACATATACACAGATAAATAAATTAAATAATTTTAAGCAATGATAAATGCAATTGAGAGGATAATACAGGGTGATATTTCTGAGAGTAACCAGGAAGAGAATACTATTTTAGTTCAGAGAAGAAGTGAGCCAGGAAGAAATGAGGGGAGCTATTCCAAGCAGACAATATCATGAGCGAAGCCCAGGGATAGGAATGAGTTTGAAATGTTCAAGGGACAAAAGAAAGTTCAGTGTTTATGGACACTGGTGAATGAGCAGGGACAGAAGAGAGAATGAGGACATCGAAGTCAGCAGTCGAGGCCAAGTCATGTCAGGTGATACAGATCATGATCATAAGTCTGGATTTTATTCTGGGAGCAGTGAGAGCTCTGTCAGATTTAAAGGAAGGGGATAGCTTACACTTTAGAAAAATTACTCTGAGTGCAAGGTAAAGATTGGACTATCAAAAGTGAGTTCGGACAATCCAGATATGAAGCTGTTTCAGAAGCTCAGGCAAGGAGAGACTGTGTCTTGGACTCTAGGTACAGCAATGGAGATGGTGAAAAGTGGTTGGATTTGGGATCTATTGGAGATGTAATTGATAAGACTTATTGATGGATTGAATGTGGGTTATAAGAAATGAGACAAATCAAAGTTTTTAGCTTTTTTGCCTGGGAAGCAGGATGGATTGTGGTACTCTTAAATTAGGCAGAGAAGTCTGTAGAGAGGGAGATTCCTTTGAAAGACTTTAGGAGTTGGGATCATTGTCATAATTATGGCCATGTGAAATGTGATATGCCCTTTAGATTCCAAGTGAAGGTATCTACTGGGTAGTTACATGAATGTATTTAACTTCGAATTTGAGTTTTTGCTGGATATATAAATCTGAAAGTCACTAATACATATAGAAGGTATTTCAAGCTGTGAACTACATGAGATCATAAGGTAAAAGGGGACAGAAAAAAGAAAGGGATTAGAACAAAGCCTTGGGATACTTTGACATGTAGACATCTATTCAATTTGAGAAGAGCCAGTATGGGCATTGAGAAGGAGGAGCCAGAAAAATATGAGAAAAACCCAAGAGATTGATATAGCAGAGAATTTGAGCTGTAGCTAGAAGATGACCTTATCAGGCAGGATTCTAGTAAAAGTTAGAAGGCATAGTCAAATTAAGATAATTCTGGGAAGGCTTATTCATTAAAGAACTGCGTGTGAAGATATGTGCAGGGCATGGACAACCTTCAGAGATGGCACTGTAACTCTGTGCTTTGAGTGCAGTTTCTAGGGGAGTAAATACTCTGATGCTATTCTCCTCTCTTCCTCCAATCTCCTGCAAGCTGCTTATTTAGCAAATTCAACCTTAAACCTGAGTGCATGGAAACTATTGATGCAGTGTCCAAGGTGGAGAGAGGTCAGAGTGGATCCAGAGGAGCCAAGAGAAGATGTCCGGCACAGTGACCTAGGCTCAAGTCAAGGTCCTTATTTCTCTTGTAAGATCAAGTATACTAAAACATGTTTGAGTGCTGATGAAATTGATCCCATAGAAAGAAAAAATGTTGACAGTGCTGGGAAAAGGGAGATAGTTGTAAGAATGAAGTATTTTAAAGTGTTAGAAGAGTGAGATCCAAAGAGCAAGAACTGGCTTGTCTTAGAGAGGAGTAGAAATAGATCTTCAATTATCGTGGGAAGGAATGTACAGATGGAGCTGGTGGCATAGAATCAGTGGAGGGAATTGAAGATAATGTCTATTTCATCTAATTTTTTGGTAAAGTATGAAAATAAAACATCAGTTAATGGGGAGAGGTTCTGGAGACTTAAGGAGAGGAAGATATGCAATGATTATCTCAGAAAATGGAAAAGTAAATCTCCTATAGAAATGTTAGATTATCTGATATCTGAGTTAGATTATCTGGTAACCAAGTGCACATGCAAAGTGAGTCCTATGAGTAATATTGTGATATTTCAACTTCTCAGGAGCAAGCTCAGACTAAGTGATAGTTTGGATTTATCCAGTATTTATCTAGTCAAGAATGGCAAAAGGAGAGAAAGGAAAGAAAGATAAGTGGTTTTTCAAGGCATTGATCTTAATGATGGGCCATAAACTCTAAGCTGGAAGGTGAGAGAAGTGAAGATGAGAAGGGAAACATACAGACAGACAAAGCTATAGAAGGGTAAGTGGATTTGAGATAATGATGTCAGTCTCCAGAGGGAAGATGCCGGAGGGAATAAGCTACCAGGAGAGAAGAATACTGTATGCAAGTGGGATGTACTGAAATCAAGATTTTGGAGATGATGCAATTTCTGGAGATGACAAATCCTAGGGCATGACTATGTGAGTAGGTGGCAGAGGTGGGAGGAAGAAATGGTCAGAGCTACTAGGCCAAAGAGCTAAAGTGCCAGAGTCATAGAGACTCCACCTTCATGAATGCTGAATTTGCCAAGAATGATATTGGACAGAGAGAAGAGGAAGTAAGCCAGACATTCAAGTTATCAGTCAGTTGATAACAACAAAATAATTACAGACACTTACATGGCACTTAAAATATACCAAACACCATTCAATGTGTATTACCTCATTTAATGTGTATTACCTCATTTAATTCTCATGTGTATTACCTCATTTAATTCTCACCTCTACCCTATCCTCATTCTAAAGATGAACAACCTGGGTCCCAAAGATACTAATTAACCTTTTTTACTGTCATAACTAGTAAATGGCAGAGACTGAATCCAACCTAAGCAATCTGATTCCACGGTTTATGACCCTGACCTTGAGTTTCCTCTAGTGCTCTAAAAAACAAAAATAAAATAATAAAATATGTAACTAAAGTCAACACTTTCCTGTATGCCAAGTTCTTTTGGGTAATAAAGTCTAATGATGGGCTTCAAAGATGCTAGGATTTTTGGAGTAGGGAAAGACAACAGAGAGAAAGGAGGTAGCATCCTCACCCCCAGGCCTTAAGTTATCTGAGGTGGGAGAGATGAAACAGTTACCAATGACAGGGGAAGCTGCTTTATCAGGGAACAGAAAGTCTTCATTTACATCAAGGAGGTGATAGGACCAAGAAACTGGGGAACATATGGGCGTTTATTCATGTCTGATTGTGAATTCCAGTGTGCAGAGAAAGATGGAGATAGATTCAGATTTGATTCACTGTGAATTCCAGGGGTGGGGAACAGGGGTTTAGGAGGGCAGAAAGAGATGGGGATAGAGCCATATTTGAGAAGCACAGAAGCAGGTCCATTGATAAGAGATTAGATGGGAGCCTTGACCTCTGATGGTGGCTAAGGAGGGAGGGATGAGAAGTGTAATGGTTATGTGATAAGTCCCAGCAGTCCAGGAGCATCAGTGATGGAAGTCCTGGGTTGGGAAGGGAGCTTTACCTGAGTACTGAGACCTGAGGGACTTGCCATTGCTGAGATACGGTGACAACTGGCAATATGCAATAAGGTAACGCCCCCAGGGCAATGTATCTGGTCCATAAACATATTTTATTGGTCTTTATACCCCCAGTACCCAGCAAGGTTCCCAGCACACAGTTGGTGCCTGTACTGTTTACACAGGTAGCAATGTCAACATTATCCAGCCCCCTCCATACCTCTCTCATTTCACCTTGAATTACTGTCCTCCATGCTCACCCAACTTGCAACACTGGGCTTGGTTGTATTCCCAAGCCTACCAAGCTCCTTCTCATCTGAGAGTTTATGTAGTTATCAGCCCATCTACCTGGACACCCCCACCCCTACTCAGCCAGTTCCTCATATGCCTGACTCCTTCTTATCACTCAAACCTCTGCTCAAATGCTTCCTTTTCAGAGATGACTTGCTTGGCCTCTTATCTTCAGCATGACACCGCTGTCTACCTCATCATCATATTTTATTTCTTTTAGAGCACTTATCAACAATACTTTATGTATTTGTTTGTGTGTGTGTATACTACTGGTTTCCTGTACATTTTCTGTCTGCACTAGAATGCCTGTGAAGGCAGAAGCATAATCGGTCTGCCTTATCTTCATGTCCTGACTCTTAAAATGGTAAATGCAGTAAATATTCATTGAAAAACTGTCGAAAAAATATTTTGTTTAAGTATCTTCAAAGTTTTCAAGCACAACAACCATTGTATAGTTTAAAAGCCCCCATAGTTCATGAATAACCAACCCTCCGTAGCCTGGCAAGATCGGGATGTGGCTCAATATTCCCGAGATAGCTCATCACACTTCATCTGCAACTAACCGTGTGGTTTCAGTGGCCGAAGCTGAATAGCTCACAAGAGGAGTAAGCAAGTATTTGGCAGGGTCATTTGCCAAAGAGTCATTGCCCCTAATCAAAAAGCAATTAATTACGGGAATTAAGGAAAAGAAATGGTCTTCATGTCCCTGGGCCACCTTTTCTGAATGACTCAGGCGGCCCAGGGCAAGTCAGGACATAAAAGTAAAAATAAGTCCTGTGCTCCAAAGCCACACTGAGGCTTTGACAATAAAGCTGCTGAGATGGCAGGTCACAGATAAGGAGACCTGAGTGTAGAAGATTTTAAAAAGCACGCCTTTAAAAGTAAAGGGAACAGAGGAAGAAAATGATTTTTATAATTACAATTTAAAAATACTGATTTAAAAAAAAAATAACTTAGCATGGGTTAAAGAGAGATAAGATTTACAGCACTGGGAAAACCAAAGAGAATCCGTGTAAAGTGTTGTCATGGGATTAAGCAATTGAGATAAGCCCTTTCCAGCTCGAATAAAGGGTATTAGTTTGAAAGCAAAGTGGGCTTTGTCTCTGCCACTTTGTCCATTTGATTTCTATTTTCTGGTCAACTTGACCTTTGAGTCTTACTCAAGTGATTTTTGACCTAGTTGTGGCATGGGGCCTGAAGCTGTATAAAACAGTAACTTATTTGATTACATTGTTCAGCCACTATAAGATTCCTTCATTTTTTTCCCTACTTTTGAAAAGGTTTTCTCACCTCAGCTAAACAAAATTGGTCTTTTCAGTTTATGGCTACAAACAATAGCTCATATTGTTTTAGTACTTTCCAAAGTTAAGAAATGAATTTAGCAATCATCCAGTTAATTCCCAACTCTCTGCCCATTTTATGGATGAGCAAAGTAAGCCCTAGAATCCTGAAGGACCTGGCTCAAGAGCACAGCTACCCGGTGGCAGGACAGAAAACCCAGCTGTTGAGCCAGGTGGACCCATGTTTGAATCTATCTCCACTATTCATTACCTGTATGAAGGGACCATCGCTTCTGTATCTGCAACAAGACTATTTCTTTGACTGAACCTCAGTTTCCTCATCTATAATATGGGGAAAAGTTCATGAATTCTGTAAACATTTATAATGCAGAAGCACTATCCTGGAACCTAGGGATGTAGATACAATAAAAAATAGACATGTGGAATTTACTGTTTTGATGAATTGGTAACTATGAATCTCATCAAAAGAAAGCAGAATGGAGATATTCTGAGCAGGGAGTTTGGGGGAGAAATAAGAGTGATTCCTCCTATCTGCTGCTAAGGCCATGAAGACACTACACCAAGAAGAGGAGTAGGCTTGGCCAGGTCCATGTTCCAGGCCCTGTTGAAAAGGCTCTTAGCTCTGTCTCCTTCACACCTTCAGACTCTATACACAGACAATATTCTCTGTGCCTTGGTGTGTAGTATTCTAGAATAATGGCTTCTATTCAGTAGGGGTTTGACACAGACATTTTTCATGTCATAGCTCATACAGAAAATTTAGTTTTCATAGAAATGTATAGCCCAACACAGGGATAGGTAAATGTTTCTGTAAAGGGCCAGATGGTAAATATTTTTGGCTGTGTGAATCATATAGTTTCTGTCACAGCTGCTCAACTCTGCCATTATAGCTAAACAGAAGCCATAGACAGTGTGGCCAAGGACAAGGATGGCTAAGTTTCCATAAAATTTGATTTACAAAAACAGGTTATGGGATGGATTTGGCCCACTGACTGTTTGCCAGCCCCTGGCCTAGCAAAAAGTTAAAACTCAATAAATATTAACAGTCATTCATTAAATCAAAAACACATTTACTGAGCACTTTCTATGTGCCAGGTACTATCCTGGGATAGAGGATATCCCAGTGATATGTTCAGTGACAGGACACAGTTCTTACCCTCATTGAGCTTACAGTCTACTTCCTAAATAAGCCGTTATAAAATACAAAGCGATATGAAGGAAACAACTGTGGTTTTGAGATAAATAACAATCAGAAACCCAGATCTTCTGATATCAAAGCGCACATTCTTATATTGCTTATAAGCTATTTGGGGATGAGAAATAAATCTATTCCTATCATTTCATACTGATTATATTGTACTGATTAGCACAGTTCTGGGCACACATTCATCACTTCACAGAAAACGTGCTGACTTTAATATCATAGAAGGGGATTTGGGTTGTAATGGAGATGGAGAACTTTGTATATGTTAGTTTTTCCATCTTTACAATCTTCTTTCATGTTGTAGATGCAGTAAAAATTGCCTGGCTCATTGATGTGAGTAATACGTCATTGAGCCCAAGACCATGGGCAATACTAAAGCAACCTGTTTAAATCCCAAATCTCAAATGACTTTGAAAAAAAATTGTGGACTAAAAGCAGGAAATCATCCCAAGACCTTGTCTCAATGTAAATTCCCCCTAAAAAGTAAGACATGGGGTAGAGACTTTCAGAGAGTTTATTTCAGAGAAGTGACTTCAAGAAATCGGGGGTGGGAGATGTGGAGAATGAAACAGGGAATGGACAGGTGCACTATGGAGCTAACACCACTGTGAGCATCTGGGGCTCGGTCCCACTTCAGACCCTCTGAGAAGCCTTGTAGAATACTCTGTACAATTGCTACCTAGGGGACAGAAGAGGGAAGTATTTATCCACCACCTCACCTTCACTGGTCAAGGGTTATCCCAGAAGGTGCTACCTCTTCTGTATTCTCAGAGTTGCATATGAATCAGAATGACGGAGCAGGTTTCTTTAAGTACTGCATATTAGCCATGTCATAAAAGGCCCAGGGGAGAAAGCAAGACTTACAGGGTGTAGTCAAGGCTAGATGCTGTTGGTTTGACCTGCATGGTAACTGGTTATTGTAGCAATGGCTGGAGTAGAACATGTAGACCAAGAAGGTGTAAGAACACAAGAGCTGTTCAGTCCAGTGTATACATTCTGCTGAACCAGTATTCAGGATACAGCAGTATTCAGGGATATAGAAGTGTTCAGGGGTGCATCAAATAAAGTTCTATGCTTTATTTGGAGTGAACACCCAACCATATGTCTACCACCAGTTCTCACTTCCAAACTTCCTTCCTCAATTGAGATAATGATAATAATCCACCTTCATGTACCACATGCATAGTACTTTTATGAAATTTGACTCTCGCAGAAGTTTTGTGATGTAACTAAAGTCTGACTACTATTCTTCCTTTTTGCTACATAAAGAGACCAAGCTCAGACAAGTTAAGAGAATTAATTGCCTAAAGCATCATTTTCCAATGGAACTGTCTGTGATGATGAAAATGTTCTACACATTGTCCAACACGGTAGCCATTAGCCACATATAGCCATTGGGCCCCTGAAATGTAGTTCACATGATTAAAGAACTGAATTTTTCATTTCATTCAATGTTAATTAATTCTGATTTCAGTTTTAATGGCCACATGTGGTGAGTAGACAAAGCAGTGGCAGACATTTGACATGTCTTTTTCTTGTTGTATTCAAAATATTTTTCACTGTTGAAGTGCAATGAAAGAAATGTGTTGACTTTCTTCATATTGCATTCTTATTTACATAGTCAGTTATAAATTAAACTATTTCCTTGTTTTCTTGCTATCACCTGGTTGCTTCCCAGCATTAACTATAGTGTTAAAAGAAGGGACTTACCCAGAAATAGCACTGAATAACTAATGCAAGCTAAAGCAGCAAGAATCTTCATGGGAACAGAACAAACACAAAGGATGTCTACCCTTCCTCCCTCCACCCACTTGGATTCTTATTTCTAGTTTGCACCTGGACATAAGGCCATTTTGTACTTCCACATATAGAGCAAAAATGTTCTACACACCTAAATTTATAGGGTGTACCTTGTGGAACAATGCATCTAAAATACAATTTGCATAAGGTGAGACTTGCATAACTTGGGGTTGAGATTTAAGACTCTATTTCAAATCTTCTGAGTTTTAAGTGTAGGACTTTTAAGCCTAGGACTTTTTATTTCATATTTCACCACTTCTTAATTCAAGTATGATAAGCATGTCAAATTCATGTTCATTCAATAAATGATTCACGAGCTACTAACTTACACTACAATTGTTTTTAAAATATTTATGTGTTGTTTGGAGGGAAACAGGCATTTTAAATCTAAAAACAGTAGTAGATCATCCATCCTGAATTGTTAGAGAATGAGGCAACTCATATTCGTATGTTTTTCAGAATACTGAAGCTTACTTTAACCCTTAAAGAATGAGCTTTAAAATCCTATCCATTTTTTGCTGGAAATCTTTCTGCAAGAAGTCTCTTACTTTCTTAAACAGAGTACTTCAGACAGTTTTATCATAAATTGACAATTTATCATTCTATAAATTTATGGGGTACAACATGATATTATAATTTATGAATATAATGTGGAATAGCTACATCAAGCTAATTAACATTTTCATTACCTCAAATACTTAACATTTTTGTAGTGAGAACATTTGAAATTCACTCTTAGCAAATTTGAAATGAACAATTCTCTATTATTAACTATGTTCAACACACGGTCCAATAGAACTCAAAAAAGAATAAATCACATTGTTAATGTCTCACAGATTTTATACCCTTTAATCATTAATTTTCTGTTCCCCCAGCCTCTGTAACCAGCATTCTACTCTTTTTCTATGCGTTTGTTTTAGATTCTACATTAAAGTGAGAAGATGTGGTATTTGTCTTTCTGTGCCTGACTTATTCTACCTAACATCATGTTCTTCAGTACCATTCATGTTGTCCAGATGACAGAATTTTCCATTTTAAGGCTGAATAGTATTCCACCATGTATATATACCACATTTTCTTTATCCATTCATCCATTGATTAACACTTAGCTTGATTCCATAACTTGACTCTTGTGAACAGTGTTAAATGAATATAGAGGTGCAGACATCTCTTTGACGAACTGATTTCAAATGTTATGGGTTAATTCCTAGAAGTAGGATTGCTGGATCATGTGATAATTCTATTTTTCATTTTTTGAGGAACCTCCAAACTGGATTTTATAATAGTTGTACTAATTTACATCTCACCAAAAGTGTACAAAGTTTCCCTTTTCTCTCCATCCTTACCAACACTTGTTATCTTTGTTTTTTTTATATAAGCCACTCTGACAAGTGTTGAGTGATATCTTATTATGGTTTTAATTTGTCTTTCCTTTATGATTAACAATGTTGAGCATTTTTTTGAAAATATATTTGTGATCATTTGTCTTCTTTTAAGAAATGTCTATTCAGATCCCATTTTTTAATTGGGTTTTTTGTTAAGTGAGCTCCTTCCATATTTTGGATGTAGCCCCTTTTTGGATGTATGGTTTACAAATATTTTCTCCCATTCTGTGGGCTGTCTATGCACGCCAGTAATTGTTTCCTTTAAGGTGCAGAAGTCCTTTAGTTTGATGTCATATTTTGTCTATTTTTGCTAAACTAATGTCTTGCAGTTTTTTCCTATGTTTTCTTCTAGTAGTTTTAGAGTTTCTGGTCTTACATTTAAGTATTTAATCTAATTCAAGTTAATTTTTATACATGGTGCGAAAAAAGGGTCAACTTTCATTTTTCTGCATATAGAAATTTGTTTTTTCAAGCACCATTTATTGAACAAACTATCATTTTCTCATTGTGCACTCTTGGAACCTTTGTCAAAAATCAATTGATCATGTACGTGTGGGTTCATTTCTAGATATTCTATTTCATTGGTCCATGTTTCTACTCTTTTGCCAATACCATGCTGTCTTAATTACTACAGCTTTGTAGTATAGTTTGAAATCAGATGGTGTGATACCTCCACAAACATTTTTCTTTAATCCATTGACTTATACATTCGTTTACTCTTTCAACAGATATAAAACAAATACTACCCATAGATCATGCACTGCGAAAGGGTCTGGGGCAGACCGAGTAAATAAATCCATTCTGCCCTCAAGAAACTCAGAAGTCTGGAACTAACTACCAGTGTCCTATTCAGTCATTATTATTCAGAATGGTCCAAATATTCTGGAAGCCATGTCTTTAAAAGAATAAAAGAAACAAGTGCAATCAAGTTTAATACTATATTTTAACTCAATATATCCTAAATCTTATTCTTTCAACATATATTCAATATTTAAAAATTGTTACGGTATTTTACATTTTTTATATTTAGTCTTCAAATTTCCATGTGTATTTTATATGTACAGAACATCTCAATTCATATCAGGCATGTTTTGAGTGCTTAATATCCACATGTGACTAGTGACTTTTCTATTGGACATTGCAATTTCAGAGCAAAACAAGTACTGATGATTAATCACCAATTCACTACACGGAAGCAGATACTTAAATATTTCAACTTTGTATGTCTGTTAACTTCATATATTCATATGACATATGAATATTTTAAGTTCATATGGCTTCTCATTCTTCCACCTCACTCTCAGGCAGCCTGATTTCCTTCATTATTGTTGCAAATTTGCTATCTCTAGCAAATGACAGTGCCTCCTGTTTATTATTATAGTCTGGTATAAGCTAGAAAAAATTGGTAGTAAAATTGCCTTGTTTTATTCAAAATAGAGTAAATGGGCTCTAAGTAGGGGATAAAGGGGCATTTCTGTGACTAAAACATACACGTATTAATGTATAAAATTTCTAACACAGGCTTGACTTCTCAGAAGCCTCTTCTCTCTTTCAGTCTTCTTGGTCAGTGGTCCTCCAAGTGTTGTCCTCAGGCCCATAGCAGCAGCAGCACCCAGGGAGTTGTTAGAAAGTCAAAGTCTTGGTCCCCACTCCAGACCCACTGAATCAGAAACTCTGTGGGTGAAGTATATAGCAATCTGTGTTTATAAGCCCTCTGGGTGATTCTGGTGCCCACTGAAGTTTGAGAACTGTTATTCTAAAATGTTCAGACTGCTAGCTATATACGTGGACTTGAGATGAGTAAGTGTTCCTTCACTACTTTTAAATTCAGTATTTTGATTACTTGAAAACGTAACAAGGAAGTCTGTTTTTCTCTTTGAAACATGGTAGTAAAGTTATGTCAGTTAATATATGTACATATTCCTTTCCTACTGCTGCTGTAGTGAATTATTAAAAATTTTACTGGTGTAAAACAGGAAAAAATAATTTTCTTTTAGTTCTGGAAATTAGAAGCCCCAAAGGGGTCTCACTGGGCTAAAATCAAGGAGTCAGCAGAACTGCTTTCGTTCTTGGAGGCTTTAAGGGAGAATTTATTTCCTGGTCTTGGCAACTTCTGGAGGACACCCACATTCCTTGGCTCATGGTCTCTCTAGCTTCAAAGCCAAAAACATCTGATGAAGTCACTGTCAGGTCGCAGCTCTCTGGTTCTCCTTATTCTGCTTCCCTCTTCTACTTTTAAGAGGCTTCGTGATTACATTGGACCCACCTGGCTAATCCAAGCACAACACCTCATCTCATGTTCAACAACTGATTAGCAACATTAATTCCATCTGCAACCTTAAAATGCCTCTCTGGCATGGACCCTAACATATTTGCAGGTTACAGGAATTAGGACATGGGTATCTTTGTGGATCATTATTAACTAGTCAGTGATATACCCTAATGCAAAATTTTTAAAAATTATTTACCCTTGCACGTTTTCGGTTGACATCTAGCATTTTTCACTAGAGGTGCAAAGGATGTCATTTCTTGCATTTTGCAAATATCAATATTTACATCCCTCTTAAAAATATCTACATGAATTTAAATGTGATGGCAATTTGATATAGTTTCTATCCATTTAATTTGTTTTTCTATACAGGTATAAACTCTTTTCCAACAGTTGAAATTGTATAGCCTTCCTCTTTTTCCTAGCAAACATGTTCCCATTTTCTTTCCCCAGGGAATATTATATTGACCTATTTTCCACACTTTAGGGTTTTTCATTGATTACTCCAACACACATCTCAACAACAAAATTATACACATACTGTACATATAATTATGCACATGCGTGTGTGTATATTCAATTTTCTGTGATCATAAAGTTTTATGAGTTTAAATTTTTTCTTCATACATATATAAATGTTAATGCAATTAATAGGAACAGACAATTGAGCTAAAGATATTATCCATTTTATAAATATTTTAACTTAAAAAAATAAATTTCATTAGAAAGACACCTCTTTGTTATATACGGGTGGAGAGAGAGCAAATTATGGCATCTCGATTAGATGAAGCTTTTTTAAACAGTATTTCAAATAGTCCCTCTGAAGTTTTCGCATCTCAGCACAACCCTTTGTAGTATGATTCTGTGTGTAAGAGACAAGGCTTGATTTGGTAAAGTGGGACAGGGACAACAGTGAAAGCAATAAGAACATCAGGATGCCCAGTCAATGCAGAGCAACTCTTCTCACAGAATGTGCAGACTGTGCAGCAGATACAATTATAAATGCATCATACATTATTTTCTTCTTTGAGTGCAATCACAAAAAGAACGTATCAGCAATCCAATATTTATAGGGCACACATCTCTAGCAGTACTACAAATAGCATGACTGCCTGTGGGTGAGGTAATATGTTTTATGCATCCCAACTATCAATAATAAACACAAATTCCAGTCAACCATGCTAGAGGAAAGACTGAGTTAACTTCTGATTCCCTCTAAAGAAAATGATATTGAGACACCACTGTCATCTGGCAGGGAGATCAAAAGACAGGTAGCTCCAAAAAGTAGGAAAAAAGTTTTTTTCAATTGTGTTTAAACGTAATTAATTAAAATATTACTATGTAGATTTTTCTGACATTAATTATATTTGTTCATTTTAATTCATTGTGCAACTTGTTGTGATATCTTGTTTTGAGTAAATATTCATTTTCACAACTAATTATTTATAATTGGTATGCCTTTTAAAAGGGAAACTCTATTATTTTAATTTTAAAATACAACTCAATAAATGATTGTCAAGCCAAATTGAATGGAATTCACTTCTTTTTCTTTTCTTTTTTTCTTTTCTTTTTTTTTTTGAGATGGAGTCTTGCACTGTTGCCTGCGCAATGACACGATCTCAGCTGGGCTCACTAAAACCTCCGCCTCCTGGTTCATACGATTCTCCTGTCTCCACCTGCCGAGTAGCTGAGATTACAGGCACACACTGCCACGCCCGGCTAATTTTTTTTTTTTTTTTTTTTTTGGTACTTTTAGTAGAGACTTGGGTTTCACTATGTTGGCCAGGCTGGTCTCAAACTCCTGACCTTGTGATCCGCCCGCTTTGGCCTCCCAAAGTGCTAGCATTACAGGCGTGAGCTACTGTGCCCGGCCATGGAATTCATTTAATCAAATGAGAAACAATTACTATTCATTGACGCCTGGTGTATGCCAGCCACTCTGTTTAGACTGTTTGGAAATGGTGTTTTATTTACTTCTCAAAAAACAAGTGACCGAGTACAAGCCTTATAAATGTGTATCATTGTCCAAATTTCACTGCCAAGGGAAAGTTAAGTAGAATATTCAGTCTCACAGCCAAACAACCCAGAATTAGATACTAGAATATTTTGACAATAAGTAGTAGCAACCATCAAGTCATTATTCATACACTCAAGGGGTCAGTTCACGGTAGGCACAACATAGAGCAAAGAAAGTGGGAAAGAGCTCAGCATGGTTGCAGTGGCAATGGCGATGGAAACCAGGTATAAGTTTAAATAGGGTGTTCAGGAAAGGCATCATCAATAGGGCAACCCTTGAGAAGAAATTCAAGAGACAAGAGGAATCAGTCATGTCAATGTCTGAGGCATGAACATTGCAACAGCAAATGCAAATGTTTAAGGTATTCTGGTGTTTGGTGAACAAAACAAAAGCCAGTAAATAGAACTGGCAAACAGTGACAGCTGAAGCTGGGGTTGGGTGTGGTTTGTAGCTCACAGAGGCTTTGTAAGCCTTTGTTAGGTTTTCAGCTTCTACTTTGAGCAAATTGCAAAGCTGCTGTGGGAGGATGCAGAGTTACTGATCTAACTTATATTCTCCAATGTGACTGTAGCTGCTAGGTGGAAACTAGGCTGAAAGTTGGGGAGGGTAGAGCAAGAGAAATCAGGTAGAAGGCCACTGCAGTAATCCAAACGAGGCAGTGACAGCAGCAGAGGTGATGAGAAATGATCCAATCACAGACTTTTTTTGAAGGCAGAGCCACAGGATCTAGTGATGGTATCTGGGAAGTATGAGAGAGAAAGGTCAAAAATGACTCCAATTTTTTTTTCTTTTACCCTGAGCCAACTGCAAGAATGGAGTTTCCATTTTTTCTAGGGCAATTATTGTGCTAGGTTTTTAATTCAAATTATCTATAATTTTCATGCCAACCCAACACTGCAGGCAAGATGGCAGAAGCAAGGGTAGAAACAAAACTCTGCCTGTCTCAAAGTCCTCTGCACCACACTTAGCAGCTCCACGATCTGGGACAATTATCACTTTTAAGAAGGATTTAGCATGTGCTAAACCTTCTTACATTAATTTTTCGATTTAATCCTCAAAACAACTTGATCTGGAAAGCATTGTTTATCTACATTTTCAGACAAGGAAAGTGAAGTAGAGAAAGGATGAGTTGTGTACAGTTACAGAGTGAGGAGGTAGCATAGCTCAGATGGGGAAGTACTAATATGTCTTTATGACTCCAGAGCCCAAACGCCTAGCCTTTACATTAGAATACCTACAACTTACTCGGCTGGAATTGCCTCGTCCATATGCTGGGAATTATATCTGCCTTTTAACTCAATTATACGTAAATTACCTGGCATACCGTAGACACCCAATATCAGTGTCTCTTTATCAATGTCACATACGCATGATGTCATGGAATTAGCACATAATGCTGACCTGCTACTCCTAGTGACAAATCCAAATGTCTGAATATGTCTCTGTAATCAAAGTTTTATTTTGCTTCATTTTTTAAACCACAATTTTGAGTAAAATTCTTCTACCTCTTGATAAACAGTGAGTGGTGGCACGTGCAGAGAGATGGAAGGAGTTACCAGTGGACGTGTTGCCTCTCCAAGACAAGGCCAAGCAGCCAGTTCAGGAAATTAAATAAACGGAAGTGGTGGCAAGGCCTAACCCTATCCACACAAGTAAAAGTCATAAGGGGTCTCAGTGGTATCATTTTTAAGAAGACAATCAAGGACTTACAACCCCAATCTGCCCACCTTCTCTATCCTCATCTGTCAAATAATAGTTTTAGGTGACAGGATTTCTTAATCCTTTCCAGTTTTACATATCTATGAGTGGGGAGGGAAAGAAGAGAGGGTAAAAAAAGAAGGACAAGGAAAGGAAGACGAAGGAAGAAGCTTCCTTTGATGCCTTTCAGAGATTCTGTCTATTTGCCCTGAGAATGGCTAATTGCATTTTCAGCCTTCTATGACTGATTGAGAAGACCCAAAATTTCTCCTGGTCCAAAGTTTCTCCACCTTGAAGAAAATGACTGTGAGGCCTCAAAGAGCCATTCTGGGTGTAACGATAACAAACAGAGGAGAAATTCCTTGAGAATTTGAGATGAAAGATGCAACACTTGTGTAAGTACTACAGAGGTATACAAAAAATGAACTGGGCATGACGTCTGCCTGAGAGGCCAGACAAGCAGCAGTTAGATATCCAGTGAAATATCTCCATGGGCAGGAATGCAGATGGCACCTCAGGTCCAGGAGCCGAAGTGAGCACCACTCAGTTGACAGAAAGCAACTAGAATGTGTCAGTGAAAGGCACTGGAATTATCATTCCTTCTTGAGAAGGAAAAGAGAAGAAAGAAGAAGAAAGAGGAGGAGGAGCAGGAAGAGGAGGAGGAGAAGGAGGAGCAGGAGGAGGAGGAGGAGGAGGAGGTCTTCTTCCCCTGAGGAATTCTTAGTCTCCTGGGAAAGATAGCTCTTCATACTGATAATAGGCCACATTTTCTTATGGGTGTTGATGGACATGCACAAAGTTTAAAAACATCACAAAAAGGAGAGATGATTGAGAGTAGCTGATAGAGGGTGAAAGCAGGCTTCACAGGGGAGGGGACACCAAAACAGAGCTGTGAGCATTAAACTGAAATGTGCCAAACACAAGAGAGAATGGTGGTGCCCTTCCTAGTAGAGGGAAAAGAAAAAAGAAACATGCAAGGTCAGAGGAAGGAAACCATCTGGTATAGGATGCCACTTCTTATCTTAAATGAGAAATCCATGACCTCCAGCCACCAAAACTTCACTTCATTCATTCACAAGTCCTTTCTGGATCCATCCACTGCGAAAAGGATAATGAATCTGTAAAATTTTCATTTTCAACCTTTAATTACATGGAATATATTGAGCTTCTAGCACATAGCTTGACATATAGTAGGTGCTCAATAAATAATATTAAATTTTTATTAATATAAAGGGAAAAATAGAGAACTACAAAAATGTTTTTGTCAGTAGTAATTTTCTTGAGGTGTTCTTTCTTAGTCAGCCATACTCTCTTGATATGGAATTTAATCCCATTCAACAAGCATTTGCTGAGTGTCAGCTGTGTTTCAGGCACTCAGGAAGAAAGGCAGAGCTGCTTCTCAGCTGGTGTGCACCAGAATGTTCTAGAAGGATTCCCTCTTGGTTGACTGGAGAGTATGAGTGCCAGTTGTGAATGATGAATATCAGCCTGGTCCAGAGATGAATCAGATCCTGTCCTTGCTCTCAATAGTTTACAATCAGCTGGGTCAGGTGTGGATCTTTCTTACAGCAGGCAGGTTGGAGACCAGCCCTGCCACTGAATTACTGTGTAACTAGGAACAGCCACTGAGCCACTTACAGATGAGGTTCTCCACATGCAGACAGTCAGTAATAATCTCACCTTCTCACCTCACAGGGATTACACTAGTTACTAAGCTATTGTTTCTCAGCTCCATACCCACCATCCTATACCCAGCTTGGACTTTGAAAACTGCCCTAGTCCTGAGCTGCCTGGCCCCCTGATCTGTTCTGGCAAACTGGAAGGCAAGAGTCCAGAATGAAAAAATAACTTGTTTTTGGCCGGGCACTGTGGCTCATGCCTGCAATTCCAGCATGAGGTGGGTGGATAACCCAAGGTCAGGAGTTCGAGACCAGCCTGACCAACATGGCAAAACCCCATCTCTACTAAAAATACAAAATCAGCCAGGCATGGTGGTAGATGCCTGTAATCCCAGCTATTCTGGAGGCTGAGGCAGGAGAATCGCTTAAACCCTTGAGGCAGAGGCTGCAGTGAGCTGATGTTATGCCACTGCACTCCAGCCTGGGTGACAGAGTGAGACTCCACATCAAAAAAAAAAAAAAAGGGAAGAACTTGTTTTTGCTGCACTGTTCGCCATTACTATAAGTGTCATCCTGGAACAGTCTTCATCTAGTGGCAACAGATGATTTCTGCTTTTTTTTACTCTGAGACCAGCCTCATCATGCCCCTGGAGAGGTACCAGTGCCAGCTGGCAGGGCAGCACCTTCTCTTCACCAGTGGGGATCCCATCTTCATAGGGTCTCTTTTCCAAATGTCCTGAATCTGATAACTCCAATCTCTTATATTTGTAAGGTTAAAAACCGCTTCCTGCAGTAACTTCACTATTTTTTTTTTACCTTTTCATTCCTCTTGTATTTAGCCAATTCCCTATTAAATTTTCCATTAAGACAAATAGTGTGGTTTTTATTTCCTACACTAGAGCATGATGGATTTGCTGATGCTATGACAATCAATTCACATTTACTTCCACAAACATGTGTTCTGTCTTTGCTATGCTAAGATGCCATGCTAAGTGGTAAGGACACAAAGATGAAAAAGACAGAGAGTCTGACCTCAAGGATGCTCCTGAGCTAGAAAGACATGTACTATGCTCACTCTGTAAAAACCAATCAGGCCGTACTCCAAGTTAAAATACAAATACTGTCAACAAAGTGCAGTGGCCACACAGAGGGAGCAGTGACTGATTCTAACTGAAAGAGTCTTACTGGCTGACAACAGGGCTGCTCCATGAAAGTATGAAATTTTATGGAGAAAACAGAAGAGGAGTGGGTGGAAGCACAGGAAACAGCAAGAGCCCGGAAGAGTAAAATTGCTTAGAATGTCAGGGAAAGGCAAGTAGCTCAGCAGAGTAGAGACAACACTGAGGCTGTGATGGGAGCATGTAAGAGTTGAGACAGGAAGGGGGTTATGGGTCCTTGGATGGCATGAGAGGAATTTGAACTCTTATTCTCCCAAAACTAACAGAAAGTCATCAAAGGAATTTGATTGAAGAGTGTCATGGTCAGATCTGCCTTTCCAAAGATCACTCTCAGTATCCCAGAGAAGATAGGAAGTTGAGCTGTGAAAGGAACTCCATTGGGAGATAAAAGGACTGAAGTAGGGCATTGGAGAGGTGTGTGGAGTAAGGGGCAAATTTGAATGAGATAACGTATGTAAAATTACTTTGAAACATGTAGAATCTTGACAGAAAATCTAGATATTATTCTTATTTCCCTTCATTTCTTGCCACTATGCTAACAGTAGCCCTATCCCAAGTAGGCAGGCATCCATGTCAACTTCAGGCTCTATGTCTCTCATACATTTTTCTATTCCTCCCGGAACACGCTGGCAGACATTTAAACATTTTCAAATTCTATCTTGTTCAGTCAGTCTCTTTTCTAATAATTATATCGTTAGGTAGTCTGGGCATTAACTCCTTCCAGAGCTCAAGCACTGTTTAGGGAAGCTTGTTGGCCAGTGCTTGTTGGATCTCCAAATGACTTCTTGGATAAGATTTGGAGTCCCACAGCGTGGATCAAGATTAGGCCTGGCTCTGTCATTTACTGTCCTCGAAATGTCTTGTCAATTCTCATTTTCTTAACCTGTAGAATGTGAATCCCAGCACCTATCTCAAAGTAAGTGATTTCCTGGGATATAACAAGGAAGTCTGTAGGAAATCTAGCATGAAGCTCAATCCACTTGAAAGCACAGTCAGAGCATTCTTTGGTAGTAAAGTCTTCTGTATTCATCACTGTATATTTATTGACTGGCTAGCTCATTCAAATTAGCATTTGCCTGTCTTGTTTTATTTTTTGTTTAGTCTATGTGAACGTAATGAGGGCCACTTCTGTTCTATAGTGTTCTTATAGAAGCAGAAATCCTGAAGAAAATTCCATCTCCTTACATCTCACTGCAACACCTTTTGCAGTTTTCCAAAGTCTTTCATTTTAGTGAACAGATTGGCCTTTTTTTCAGAAGCCAAGGGATTGTTATGTCCACATTACAAGAGAGAAAATTGAGACCCAAAGGCAGGGAATGATTTGAGCATGTTCACAAGGCTAAAATAATAAAGTTGGGACAGGAATCAGATGTGTCCAACTATATAGTTCATTCTATCCTGGACCACAGAGTGGTAGTAAGATGGCCAGGATTCGCTGTTGGGGATGGGGAAGAGTTGTTTTGAGGAAAGAGTTAGGGGTCCTGCACTCAAGCTAATGAAGGACAATAGGGCAAAGTCCTGAGCCCCTCCCTAGGCCCATGGTTTGGTAGTTTATCCTCATCTAGAATCTATATCTAGATGCCTCCTTGCTTATAGCCTTCCTCTGTCATAAGGTAGTGCTTGAGCCACAGGAGATGCTTCTGCTTCATTTTCATTTTTTTTTCCTTCCTTCTCTTTCTTTTCCTGATGCACTTCATGGAATCCACTGTCCTCATCATATCTACTCATCAGCTTAATTTGTTTATAAAGATACCCACTAAGAAGGGCCTCCTCCTCATTCTTCCTCCTTTTCTATCCTTTGGTCCTATCCCTCCATGTGCCTGTGTTAGCTGCAGGGGAAAATAAATAAACCTGCCCACATTATGCACATAGGAAATTAAAATTTAACATCTTTTCTTTTTACCCATGACAAAACACTTTAATTATACTGAAGCAAGGTAAGTGCTGAAGGCAAAACCATATCGACAGAAACCAGAGCAAACACACTCTTTCCCAAGCTAAAGTAGGAAACAGCTTTCCATAAAGTGAGGGCATGGGGATGGAAGACAACAAGACCCGAGTCCTAAAGCTAGTATCACCATCTCCTTCCAAATCTGTGACTTTGTACAAATAACTGTCTTGTCTCTCAGAAAAGCTTTGCTGATCCTGACATACTGACATACACGTTTTTTCCCTTTTAGGGATGAGACAAATTGTGTAACTGATTGTATTTCCTTTTAGCTCTATCATGAAGCTCATTGGTTTGTCTGGGGCTAAATTTAAATACATAAAATGATATCTGTGAAACCACCTTTGCAAAGATTATGGCAGTGAAAGAAATCTAACACGGCTGACTCCATTTTACTTCTAGCCTAACAGGCTAGTTGTTCTCACTCATTCCTGGGCACAGGACAACTAACCGTGGGAGCAATTTAGTTTATAGTTTAACTTGGAAGCAAGGATAATCATAGCTCTTCCCTAAAACTAACCCCTTCCTTGTTCAGGAACCAAAAACTAATAAAAGGCCATGAAATTAGAATTATGAGAGAAACCCAAATTCTGCTAAGATTTAGAATAGGCATAGTTTCTATTAATCCTGCTCAGGAATCATGTGGCCAGAGATCACAAGATTTTCAACTTCTCCAGTTGCTCCTGTAGATAACATTGTTCTTATAGAACCTGAGATTGTTCTTTTGAGATGTTTTTCCGACTTTTGGATTCTGGCAACCGATTGACCCCGTTCAGACCCATGACTCGTGACTCAAGTAGTCCTTTGGCCCCCTCCTGGAGGCAGACTAAGTGCACAACAACCATTTTCCACACCCCTATGATTTCACCCTTAACCAGTTAGCAGCACACAATCCCTATCCCCCTGCCCACCAAATTAACCATAAAAGCCCCAGCCTCTGAGTTCTCAGGGACACCGATTTTAGTAATAACTCCAGTCCTTCCACTTGCCCAGGCTTGGATTAATTAAACTCTTTCTCTACTGCAACACCACAGTCTCAGTGAATTGGTTTTGTCTGTGCAATGGGCAAGAAGAACCTGTCAGGTGGTTACATCTGCATCATTCCCAACTTATCCTCTGTTTTTTATCTTCTCCGCATCTCTATTTTCCATGATTCTGACTTTTTATGTTGGTATTCATATTTTCTTTCTACTTTTATTAAGTGACCATGTATATTCATGTTATTAAATTTTTATACATGAAAACAGATTATAATAATCTCTTTGCACTTCCATTTTTAGACCTATAAATGTAGATATTAGCAACTACCACATAGCACTGTTATGAGGCCAAAATGAGACAAAATATATAAAAGTTTTAGCATAGCCTTGCCTATTAAATATTAGTGTTCTCATTTCCTCTCTGAAATGAAAGCATTGGCTGCCATGTGTGGCTCACTGAAAATGTTTTTAATCAGAAATATCAGATCTGAGGTGTGGGACTATGTAGCCAAGGCTAAAATAGTCCACAAATATGAGCGTCCTCCAGCATGTCACAGCTGGGTGCCAAGTCAACAGTCACCTTACAGTCTTCAGGGTTCTCTCAGCCTTCACTACAATAAGCGCAATTTTATGCAGTGTTAGTGTTCAATAGTCCATGATCTTGGGCAAGTTATTAACCTCTCTAAAGACTTGGTTCATTCATCTATAGTGCAGAAATAATAATATTATATCTCTTTCTTTAGACTTTAATGAAGATTATGTGAAATGGAACATGTAAATTGTTTATCTCATGTAGTGCTTAATGTTAGTCGTTAACTC
The DNA here is from genome assembly GCF_037993035.2 of Macaca fascicularis. Lineage (NCBI taxonomy): Eukaryota > Metazoa > Chordata > Mammalia > Primates > Cercopithecidae > Macaca > Macaca fascicularis. The sequence continues at coordinate 137,056,534 of NC_088382.1, forward strand.
TAAGCCCAATAATTAGTACTATTGTCATTCCTTGTACTTATATTTTGCATCACACTATCTCATCTAATCTAAGTTAGAAAAGCAGGTATTATATTATTACCTCCATTTTGCAGATAAGGAAATTGAGGCTCAGAAATGTTTCATGACTCCACAGTTTAAAAAGTGACAGATATAAGTAGAAATTTTTGCGTAAGAAGGATTTAGAGTCATCTAAAGTTATAGAATAAACTAGGGCACTTACTCAGGTTCAGTCCATGCCAAATTTGAGTCTTAAAACGTAAAAAAAAAAATTTGATTGGAAGGCCATTAGGCTGAGATGGCTCCAGTGCTTTGGGTTCTGTATTAGTCCATTCTTGCATTGCTATAAAGAAATACCTGAGACTGGGTAATTTATAAAGAAAAGCGGTTTCATTGGCTTACAGTTCTGCAGGTTGTACAGGAAGTGTAGTGGCTTCTGGGGAGGCCTCAGGAAACTGATAATCATGGCAGAAGGCAAAGGGGAAGCAGGGACATCTTACATGGTTGGAACAGGAGGAAGAGAGAGAGAAGGAGGAGGTGCTACAAACTTCTATGCAACCAGATCTCACGAGAACTAATTCATTCTACAGTCCCAAGAGCAGACGATACTAAACCATTGATGAAGGATCCACCCCCATGATCCAATTACTTCCTACCAGACCTCACCTCCAATATTGGAGATTACGACTGAAAAAACAGAACTTAAGTTTAGCCAGTCTGAAATCACCAAGTAAACTCTTAACTAGAGACTTCCCACCAGATTGTACCTAAACAAGGCAAAAGGCCCATCTGTAACCAATCAAGCAATTTCTTTACTTTGCTTTCATGTTCACTCTGCAGAAGCCCGCTGCTCATGCTGCTGAAGCAGAGCTCTCTGAACCTTTTCCCATGTGGAGTTCTGCCTGATTCATGCTCAAATAAACTTTGTTAAATTTTGTCTAAATTTTTTAACAACATATATAGGACTAGAGTGAAATGTCCATCACCTAGCATAGCACCAAGCTCATTTCAGGGATTTTAGAACTGCTTTTTAAAATAAATAAATAAATAAATAAATAAATAAATAAATAAAAGCTTTATTGAAGTATAATTGACATACAAAGACCTGCACATATTTAATGAGTGATATTCATTACAATTTGATGAGTTTGGATATACGCAACAACCATCAGCACAATTAAGGTAATGGACATGCCCATCACCTTCCAGTTTTGTTGTATTGGCAGTAAGAACATGTAACATGAGATCTACCCTCTTAAATTTTCTGGTGCACAATACCATGTTACTAACAGTAGATAATATGTTGTATAGAAGACCTCTAGAATTTATTAATCTAGTGTAACTGAAACTTTATACTTATTGAACAACAACTCCCCATCTTCCCACTTCTTGGCAACCACTACTGTGGTCCCTGCTTCTATGATTTTGACCATTACAGACATGTCATAAAAGTGGAATCATGTAGTATTTGCTCTTCTGTGCCTGGCTTATGTCACTTAGCATAATGTCTTCCAGGTTCATCCATGTTGGCACAAATGGTAGGATTTTTTTCTTTTTAAGGCTAAACAACACTCCATTTTGTGTATATACTACGTTTTCTTTATCCATTCATCTGTTAATGGACATTTGTGTTGTTTCCATATCTTGGCTATTGCAAATAATGCTTCGATGAACATGGGAGTGCAGAGATAAATGAAGGCTTCCATGCACAAATAGAAACAATGGGTAAATGTAGAGCCACACTTGGGAGACAAGCCTATTTTAAGCTGAGAAGAAGATTATATTCCTATCAGTTCACTCTTTCCTAGAGCTATCTGTTGTTCTCTAAAAGGCAGAGCATTGGATGGTGCTGTGATTGCCTCAGCTTGGGAGCTTTGGAGCTAAAACCGATCTGGGCTCAAATCCTGGACTTTAGTATTGTTAATATATTAAATCTTTGGTATTAAGGAATGCCCACTACTTTCAAAAGAGATAAGTAACTTCACTATTCCAGTCATGAACTTGAGGCCAGTTGAGATTTTGAGTAAAATTAAAAAAAGACTTACTCATCAAAGAATCTGAAATATTTTCTCGTGAATGTAAGACAATTTTCAAGGCAAGTACTGGAGATTCACTTTATTTATAGCGAGAAACCTGTAAGTAGGGAAAAAATGTGTTGTCTTACCAAGAAGGGACTAGCCCATTTTGCATCTATCTCATTCATTCATTTTATCCATCTCTATTCATCAAACCACCACATTTTTCTCTCTTTAAAAAATCTAACTTATTTCATGCAGAATGGGTTCTAATATGAGGTACCCTGTAACATCAGGGAGATATCCTAAGTATTATGTTAACTTCCATTTCTACACATTTTTCACAGGGATACTCATATTACCTACTCCTTGGAGATTTAAAAGGTTTGTATTGCCTTCATATACCCCCAAAACTCAGCATGATTTGTTCAAAATTTTACTAGTCAGCATTGAAATTTAAAAAATGGTCCATCATACTCAATGATAAACTACCCCATGTGGTTTGGATAAATTAAACACTTTAAGCTTTCAGTCTCCCTAATGATTTGGAAATGAAGAAGCTGTGATTTATGACTCCAGCTGATAGGCTAGATCTGAAGTTTACACTTTGAAAAATGCCATATTTAAATTCCCCTATAAATAAAAAATAATATTGCTTTAAAAGCCCAGCCTAGGATATATATGTAATAAATTAGAGATACTCATATTGGGTGGGGGAAATCTCCAAGACTGATGACTTTCTCCCTTGAAAAAATGCACTGAGTGAACCAGACCTAGGTCTGTGTCTATCTGCTATCACTTAATCACCAGTTATTGTCCCTTTCTGTCCAATCATTCATTTGCTCATCCTAATGACTACTATTAGAACCACCTGCACCAGCTCAGTTGTAAAGATGATCTGATATGGTTTTTAAGTCCAAATTAAGTATTTTTAATCAGGTAGTTTCAAAAGTCTTGATACTAATATCATTCTTTGCTCCTCGTGCTTTTTGTTTGCTTATTTGTTTATTCCAATGACATGACTGCTTTTGGCCTCTGATTTGCTTTCCCAAAAAGTAACAGAACTAAAGCAGGTAATCAACATAATGCACATGAGCAGGGAAAAAAAGGACTTGGAGAGGAGTCAGCTGACCCATGGTCCAGTTTGGCTTCTGCTTTCTACCTTGAAGTCATTCACAAATTCATTATTCTCTCTGAGATCTTTATATTGCAAGGGATTGGCTTATTTGACTCCTAAACTTCCTTCTTTCTCAACAACCCTATAGCCCAGTGTTTAGAGTGGAGCAGACCTAAGTTCAAATCCTTTAACAAGTTACTTTATTCCCTCTGAGTTCCAGTTTTCCCAGGTATCATGTAGGGATAAATAGCCCCACTACACAGATTTGTCATGCAGATTAAACAGTAGAAAATACAATAATTTCTAGTGCATAGTAAGCACTCTAAATAATAACTGTCATTACTATTTTTATAATTTATATTAACAATATTTTCATTATTATGCTAGACAATAACCAGATATAAAGGGAGGAAAGGTGAATATCACAAGCTTCAGAGAGAAGATGACAGCAAAGCAAGGGCCTTCTCTCACTTGTTTAATAGCCACAGCAGTCAAGCCAGCAAAGTGGCAAAAAGAATTAAGACAAATACCAAGTCTTCATGACCCTCAACACTCACCGAAAGCTACCTAAGACCTCACGCATGTAGACCTGAATAGTGCTTGGTGTTGGGCAAGTCACGTCACCTTGTTGAGCTCAGATTTTACATCTACAAAATGCAGCAATAATCTCTACTTTACATGGTGATAGTGAGCATTAAGTAAAACTGAATATTAAGCACTTTGTTTGTTACCCAATGGACAGCAAGTGGATAAAAAAAATAAAAGTTGCCACTATTACTATTATTATCATTATTTCGATTATTATTATTGATTTTTCTGGTACTGCTTCTCTGCCTCTGCTAAAGCCACAGACACTCAGTTCCTGGTGTTTTCAGGTTTCCTGTGAGGTCCCATCACGTCCCTTCTCGTTTATTTACACCATTCCACTTGACAGGCTCCACTCCTTCGCACTTCTTCCACTTTCTCTGCTTAGTTTTTACACAAGTCCTCAGCTTGCTGAGGAGGGCTCTTGTCTCATTTATGATTCATGAGACACTGAGTATACAGATGGCATTATATAAATGTTTAATAATTGCCATATGGTTTCCCCGGAAATGCTGTCACTCAACGAGGAACACATACTTAAGGCTTCTCACATGTGAAATCAAGAAAAGGCAGACCTCTACTCTCGTGCTCCCCTTCACTGCTACAGCCTCAGAAAACAAACACAAACAGTTCATCCCAGGCTTCTAGGTGTTTAGAGACCACCAAATTTGGAAGCAGTAAAAAAGGAAATAAAAATAGATATCCGATATTACTCTTCTGTGTTAAAGATAGACAGCTCAGTCGGTGCTACAAAATTCCAATGTCTATGTCAATTGTTATACTACAGGGCACTGTTTTAATGGGGAGTGGCCATGGGGTTTTCAATTGGATCCACTTCCATCATGATCTCATTTCTCCCGGCTGGTTTCTTAAAGGGCTTTGCAGCAGCCATTTATTTATGAGGTTCTGCACTTTGGATGGAGATGCATACGTAATGGGGAGAGACTGCACATTTGACAAATGGGAATCGTGATTGTCTGACCTACTGACAGTTGTTGATGTGCTCTCGTGACCTGTAAATGTTGCAGCTGACTGATTACAGTAATTGATTGAGAAAACATTTGTCAATAGTCTTCTAATGAAAGAGAGCAGGGAGGAAGAGATTGCTGGAGCGCCTAGGAGTTGGGTGTTTTGCTTAGCAGAAGGAGCACTGACCCATGTTATAGACAATCGCAGAATTTCATATCCCCATCTATAAAATGAAAATACAATACCTCTCATCAACACTTATAAAGCACCCACTATGTGCTAGGTTAGAGATCATAAACTGGTGATATGTAAGTGGAATATAACCCTCAGACTTGGTCTGTGTATTCTCCACAGTTGATCTGCACCAGCCTTTTGTTAAAATCGGAAGGAAATTGCTAATATTTAAAATCAGGATATTTCACGTGAAAATCTAGATTTCTAGTATCTCAGAAAAATCACTATTTGGCAGCACTGGGCCAGAATTTCTGCAGGGCAATTGTTGTCCTGACTTGGGTGGCTGGTGGAAATCGGGGTATACTCCTAAGTTTGTCCCAATTGCTACCGCTCTATTACTTCATCCTTTAATGTTCACTGTCTTGGCCCTGTGGGATTTTGAGGCTAAGATTCCTATTTTGGGTTCTGAAGAAACAAACACACACACAGAAAAGAATGATTTCAGGCCTTTCCTTGAGCGTACTCATGATGCTATAACTTTTTACAACAGTAAATAGTAAGTATCTAGCAAATAAGGAAAAATAGGCTTTCTGGTTTATTAAAGACTCTGCACAGTGAAACCAGCCCACATTTATCAAGATGGCTGCCATATGCAAGAGACTATTTTAAAAACCTTTACGATATCCTGTCTTCGGTGGTAGCTGGAATTGTAGGTAAAGGAAGACTGCATTTGTAAGTAGTGGAATCGGGCAGGGTTTTCAGTAGTGTCATCTGATTGCTGGTGACCCAGAATGAGTCCTTCACTTCCTTGGAAATCTTATTCCTCCAGAACCAACAGAGTAGAAGGTTGAAAAGTGTGCTATAAACTATAATGCTGTATACCAGGGGCAGTCATCTATGGCCACTAGTGTTTGCAAATAAAGTTTTATTGGAATACAGCTACACCCAATAAAGTTTTATTGGAATACAGAATATAAACTCCAGAGCAGTTATTTTCAAAGTATAATCGCCAGGCCACTTGGTTCATAAATGCCTAGGCCTTGCTACTACGACAGATTCTAAGGCTCCACTGCAGACTTCCTAAAACAGAATCTTACAGTAGAAGAATGCCAGACTCTATTTTAAGAAGAATCCCAGATTATTTCCATGAGTCCTAAAATTTGAGAGTTTCTACCCTAGAGATAGCAGCTCCCTCTTTCTGTACTATATGGCACATACAAATTTGGAAGGAGACAGGAAATTTGTGTCCAGCACAATGCGTGACAGGCATGATGAGAGCTAGTGGCATGAATTATGAATCTCCTCCTGTCAGAGAAAACCCTTCAGGCAAGAGAGACCTGAGCTGGCTTTTAACGGAGTCGAGATAACCTGGGTAACCCCAAGAGTTCGTCCTCTGGACAGCTGCCTCATGAGGGAGCTCTCAGAATCACTTCCTGCTCCAATGCCCAGACCCACACTTCAACTAATTTAGTCCAGATGGACTCCCGCCTACCATTCATTACACATGTGGGTGTTAGCCCAGTGTAACTTCAGTTCCTCTCTTATGGGTCCTCTTTTAATGGATGAGGGCATATGTGTAATGAGAACTCTGAACACGCAGAACTCATAGGGCTTAGTCATACAACTAGTTTCTTTTTTTTTTTTTTTTTTTTGTCCCTGACTGCCCTATTAAACCTACTAGCGAGGATAATCTTTGCTCTGCCACTGGGTGAAAATTCAGTTGTTCCAAGTCTTTTTGGATCACTTTTATAAGTCTTGAACGTCTAATCTCCAATCATAAATCAAAATATTCAGTCTAATACAGGAATGAAAACCCCTATCTATATTCAAGGATAAGACCTTCCTTTCCTCTGGGCCACCCCAACTGCTAGAGTCTATGGTAGGCAGGTAGCCAGCATTGGGGAAGACTCACGTCTCACGTTCTCACGTGCCACTTTCTCCACTGACTAATCACTGTTTCTGATCTTCATTTTCATTCAGATGAGGGTGGAAGAGGTGAGAAAAATAGGTAAAGGAAATAAGAAAGTCCTTACTCTCTTATTTGTTGTACTGTTGTGAACCAGCTCTGCTCTCTCTGGGCCCAAGGGGTGAACCCTATGGACTGAACACTTCTCAGCAGGCCAGCCTCAAAATGAACTAAATGTTTTTGCTGAACTCATCTACAATATGAGCTACATTCCTTTGTTAAGCTCACCTACTGCAACCGCAGTTATACACGACATGGATTCACCCAGGCCCATGGATAAAGTTCTCTACCTATCCAGCACGGCCCCTGACGCACGCACCCAGGGAGTCCCATGGGTACAAGGCAAAGGAGCTTGAGCATAGCTCTCTCTCTCTCTTGTGTGCCCACATCTGGTCCAGAGGACACTCACACATCCTATTCACTTGATGCATTTGCTGAGTGTCAGGAGAAGGAGTTACCTCTTTCTCATGTGGCCACCAAGTAGCCCCCCAACCTCTCCCTCTTGCTCAGTAGAGTCCCCTGAAGGGAGTCAGACATCAATCCACTACTCACTCCCAAATCCTAGATACATACATTATGCTCTCTGAATGGTTTCACAGAAGCACCTCTCTCACTTGGCTTGAAGTGAGGGACAGACATCCCCAGACACGTCCTTAGAGAAGGACTCAAAGCCTGTCATCAGCTCCTCCAAGAAATTATCCCCAAATAATCTTCTCTCCGTTGGCTTCTGACCATTTTACACTCTGCATGGGATAGACTTTTTAAATTAATAAAACTGGTTTTCTGGTATCTCCTATGAAATGTTTTCTGTGCTAATATCTAATATCTATTCAATTTTATCTTTACTAGTTGAAACTTGGAATATATTAAGCTTCAGTTATGTTATCATTATGTCACCTTCAGGATTAGCTATGAAAAAATTACTTCCATGAATAAAACATCTGAAAGAACAAAATCACCTAAGAAAATCATACAAAATATGGCAATTAGCTCAGGCTCCCAGCTTAGGCTTAATCTCAGCAAACTTCTAGGAGAGATGCCAACATCTATAGAAAATGGGTTCCCCCATTATTTTCAGGAGGCTAGCTCTGTGGTGGATGAAATGCCTCTCCCACAGTGATGCTGTGTTGTCTTTCTCTTAACATCCTGCACTGTGACTGTTCGCTGCCATTTCCCCATAAACTGAAAATCTCTTGAAAACACACTTCTGTCTTATTCGTCTCTATTTCTCCAATGCCAGCAACAGTTCAACACTTAGAAGACACTAAATAGATGTTAATTGAGTTGAATGGAAATATTTCTCCCTTCCCAAACTTACCTGTGATAGCACGGTCAGCCACATTGAGGGAGAAATGACTGATGGCAGCTGAAAGCACTATATATTCCAGACATATCTGTGAGCATATCAAAGCATGAAGGAAACAGTTGATAGTGACTTTGAAAAGTGAGTCTTTCTTGTCTTCTAAAATCCTACCATGAGTGGGTATGCCAATAGAGAAGGCTCTTCCACCTCCTGTTACATTTTATTGTGCATGTGGTCCAGGTATATCATGATTCCTTCCAGGTGCACCCCTGGAACACATTTATAGCATGACCTAGCCAGAGATCTGCTTGAGGCACAAATTTCTTGTTTGCCACTTACTTCTTTAAGAGCACCTCCTTCATGCCAGTGTTCTCCCTACCTTGCTCAGATTGTTGGGCTTTGCAGAGATGTACCAGAGCAAGTGGGATAAAGGAAGCCTGGGGGTCTCTTCCAAGGAAACTGAGCCATAGACTGGGAGACTGTAAGAAGCCCCAAAGAATAGAATCTATACCTGTGGAGTGAGCTTCTCTTCTCCTGGAAATCAAATTGCCTTACTGTTCTGGGCACCAAGGCCTCCACTCATGCTATGCTTTTGTAACATTTTGTTCATCCTTTGAGCAAAGCGTTTACCATGCTCTTTTATGGTGAATTCATGAATATCCGTCCTTTTGAGACTCAGAGCTCCTTGCAGGGAGGAATTTTTGTCTTGTCTCAGAAATCTGAGAACCTAAAACACATAGTTTTGTTAAATGGGTGGATGTTAATATTTGTTGGATGATAGATAGGTGGATGGATGGGTGGATGAATGGATGGATGAATTAATCTCTTGCATGTTTACCATGTGGAAATTAGAATTACACTGTGTCTCTGGATTCTCTCAAAGCCAGTGATCAGGAAGAATCCGGAAGTAATACTATTCTCTACCATTAGCAGCAGCAGTAGTATCTCACAATGGCATGATATATCGAAATGTTCAAGGAAGAATTTTTATGTTGACTTTCATTTAAGACTAGAATGCAAACTATATGTAAGAATATTTATCCACAGTGTATGAGAAAATCTCTTTTCTAATATAAAAAAGCTATTAAATTTTGTATTTAAAACATATTTAAGTGAATCGCCTGAATAGATTCTGATTAGAGTGTCTGTCGTGTTTTGCTACCAGCATCCAGCAGTTCTTCGTCAGATAACCATGCTCTGATTGTTTTCCAGAAAACCACCTTTGCCAACAGCCTCAGCCCATGTGCCTTGATTGAAGTATCCCCATTGGCCAAAGCCACTCACAGTATTTATTCTTCCTGACCCTAATGCTCGATTTAAGGATAGATATCTGTTCCAATCAGAGCTAGAGTAATAGTATGAGACTTTTGCTTAGACTTCTGGGAAACTCTCTTTCTGCTTACCTAAACCCGAGAGAATATAAAATCTGGTTCCTCAGCAGCTATCTTTCTACCATAAAGAGGGCAGTTTGTCTGAGAAGGAGATTACCTTAGACTAGAAAATGAACGACACAGAGACTGGGCAATGGTAACATTATATAAATCTCAGAATAATGCTATATCTTAACACTACTTCTGTACTATCTTTTTCTGTGTGTGCATGTTTTATAGTTACTTATGTTTATATATGATTACTCAAACAAATATATTTTTTCCTAAAGCTAAGTGGGTCAGACTATTTTTTTGCATTTGCAACCCTAAGTCCTAACAGATTAATTTCTCTTTTCAAAATTAAATCCTTGTATAAGTTTTTGCAACTTGTACTATACACATGGATGAAATCAACTTTACTATTGTGGGAAGTCCATGTATGGACTCAGATGTTTCACAAATAATAGTATGTACTTACTCATCTAGGTCCTGTGCCAGATTCTTGAAAGACAAAAATTACATTCCGTATATCAGGGTGCTCACATTTTTAATAGGAATTAGATTTGTAAACAACTGATTAAAATACAATATATGTGAATAAAGTATTAATATAAGTAAAAATAGTGTAGTGAACACTTAAATGAAAACTCAGTTACTCCTGATTTTTAAATAGTATTTCTAATTTATAGTCACCAAATAAGTTAGTATGGTAAGTGGGTGGATGGGCAAGAAGGAAGACCTTTTCCGTATATTGGAAGGCTTTGTATATAGGGAGTTTTTAAATGATTCTGATACTGACATCACTACTCCAGAGCAATTTAAAGCATATTCTCTGAGGGACAGGACCCAGGCTTTAGTATTTTAGAAGCTCCAGAGGTGATTCTAATTTTCACCCAGGGTTGCCAATCACCTTTTATAGTTGCCAAAGAAAGCAGTGATGCTTAACCTTCTTGTGCATCCAAATCACCCTGGGCAGTTTATGAAAAATACTCATCCTCAGTCTCTACACTCAGACATTCTGATTCAGCTGGTCTAGGGTGGGAATCAGGTGTCAGGGGGTTTAAAAGTTCCCCAGATGACTCTAAGATTCAGCCACGATTAAAAACCACTAATTTATAAGAAATTCATCATTTTGGAGGTGCCAATGGAGTCCTATGTATCATGCTGAATACATTTATATGCCTGATTTTTCTTTGTTCTTCTTAAAAACCTTTCAAATAGCAGCATTATACAGATAAGAAAATAGACACGCTGAAAGCAAAATAACTTGACCAATATGACCTATATAAATGACAAGAGCTAGAATTTGATCCCAGTTTTGTCTGGTTTCAAAATCCAAATTCTTTTAACCTCAGCATTCATGTATTCGTTTATTGTTAGTCAGTCTGTTTTTCTTTCAACAACCACTTAGTGTCTTTTAATAAATGTGTGAATTACATCCCAGAGTGCAAAGTATCTCCACAAAGCGGCCACCTACCTCCTTAGGAACACAACCATGTAGACCTATATGTGAAAGACAAATCTGTGTTTAATGAACCAGCTTTAAGCCACCCCTAGCACCTCAGTCTGCAAATACAGTTTGGTTATTCCAATCTCTTTGTTCTGGACACAACACAGTCCCAGTGGCTTCAAAGAAGGGCAGGCCATATTAATCATACTGTGGGAAGTCACTTCTAGATCACTAACCCAAAAGGCAAGTGACATGAAATACACCTGGTCCTACTCTAGTCAAATAACTGCAGGGAGAGTGGCAGGTAGGGCTTTCTGCTGGAGAAGGAGCACCTGGGAGAGACAGAAGGGCAAAGCTAGTCTTGGTGTGAGAAGCAAGATTTGCCTCCTGGCTACAAGGAAACGCTCTCTTTGTCTTTCTTAGTCCCAAGAACAACCTGCCCTTTATGATCAAACCTGCCAGCAATTTCTGCCTGAAGGACTGGAAAAGCCTGTCATCTCAGCAGACAAAGGAGGCCTCCAGCCCCAGAGGCAGTGCAGTCAGTGAAGGGGAAGAGGACAGCTACCTTTCCTTCCACTCACCTTGATGGCCTCCTGTTACAGGTGCCTCCCTGCCATTTCAGAGATGCATGCCATCCTGCCATCTGCTCTCAGAATGTTAGAATTCAGGGAATTCTATGCTTATCTTGTTGTCCACACACTGAATCCTTAGCCCAGCTTGGAGCAATTTAATTCCAACCTACATTTTCAGCTTCATCACCTGCTGCTGCCCATAGCTTAATGACCCTTTAGTGTAGTCACCGCGGGCCCCTTTCTTTTTGGCTTTCTCTCACAAAGTTTCTTTCCTGCTGCCGAAATTCTCTTCTCCCTTCCTTCTCTTGGAAAACTCTCACCTACATAGTTGTCTACCCTACTAGGAAGACTTCCTGTTGTACTGGTGAGCAGAGTCACCTTTGTAATTTTTTATAAGACAAAATTTTCTTTACTTCTATAATTCTACTGATATTATACTCAGGGGCTTAGAATTAAATAATCTTTACATACTTGGCTCAGTTGTAACCTCCTCCAAGAAGTCATCCTTGAGGCCCCACTTTTCAGTCTTAGACCTCCTTCATGCTCTCATAATGCTACACTAGTAGCTCTCAAATGTTAGTGTACATAAGAATAACTTGAAGAACTTGTTAAAATGCAGGTTTTTGGGCCTCACTCCCAGTTACTGACTTAGCAGGTTTAGCATGAAGCCCAGAAATTTCCATTTCTATTACATTTTCAGTGATGTTGATGCTGCTGGCCAAGCGATCACCCTTTGAAAACCACTGGTCTATACTTACTCAAACATAATTATCTCATTGTACTTATAATATGTGTGGCAAATTACTTATTTATGATTCCACCTTTCCCATTCACTACATCGGTCAATAAGGAAATTTCAGAAAAATATTAAGCATGACAAAAAGTAATTCAGAGTATACTAATTATCTATTGTGCAATAAACTACCCCAAAACTTAGTTCAAAACAACAAATATTTATTATAGCATCGTCTCTGTAAGTTAGAAATCAGGAATGGTTTGATGGATGGTTCTGGCTGAAGATCTTTCACAAGGTTGTATTCAAGTTGTTGGAAAGGGCTGCAGCCTCATCTGAAAGCTCAACTGGGAAAGGAACCTCTTCTAAACTTACACTGTGGTTGTTAGTAGGGCTCAGTTTTTCACTGATGGTTGCCAGAAACTTCAGGTCCTTCCCACATGGACCTCTCCATCAGATGGAGGACTAATGTTCTCCAAACATGGCAGCTGGCTTTCCCAACAGCAAGTAACCCAAAAGAGACAGTGAACACCCAAGATGGAAGTTGCAATCATTTATAACCTAATCTTAGAAGTTATAGCTTCTGCCATGTGCAGGTGGTAAAACAAACCAACCCTAGTTCAGTGAAAGATGGGACTACACGAGGGTAAGACCATGAATGCTGGCTATCACACAGGGTAGTCATAGAGAATAGAGATGACCCTTTTATGTAGGGTATCTAGGGAAAAGCGTTTTGGGGAGATGCTATGAAAACCAAAACCTAAATGAACAGAGATAGTCAACTGTATAAAGACTTAGAAGTAGAGAGTTCCAGGAAGAGGAAAAGCAAAGATTCTAAGGTAGAAATGAACTTGGTATATTTGAAGAAGAGAAAGTGGGCTGGTAGAAGAGCCAGCAAGGGGCTGGAGGGGTAGCTGTTATTATTAATATTAATATCAAAAACTTTTTTATTATACTTTAAGTTCTGGAATACATGTGCAGAATGTGTAGGTTTGTTACGTAGGTATACACGTGCCATGGTGGTTTGCTGCACTCATCAACCCATCATCTACATTAGGTATTTCTCCTAATGCTATCCCTCCCCTTGCCCCCCACCCAACAACAGGGCCCAGTGTGTGATGTTCCCCTCCCTGTGTCCATGTGTTCTCACTGTTAAACTCCCACTTATGAGTGAGAACATGCAGTGTTTGGTTTTCTGTTCCTGTGTCAGTTTGCTGAGAATGATGGTTTCCAGCTTCATCCATGTCCCTGCAAAGGACATGAACTCATCCTTTTTTTATGGCTGCATAGTATTCCATGGTGTATATGTACCATGTTTTCTTTATCCAGTCTATCATTGATGGGCATTTGGGTTGGTTCCAAGTCTTTGCTATTGTGGATAGTGCTGCAAAAAACATACGTGTGTATGTGTCTTTAAAGTAGAATGATGTATAATCCTCTGGGTATATACCCAGTAATGGGATTGTTGGGTCAAATGGTATTTCTGGTTCTAGATCCTTGAGGAATTGCCACACTGTCTTCCATAATGGTTGAACTAATTTACACTCCCACCAACAGTGTAAAAGCATTCCTATTTCTCCACATCCTCTCCAGAATCTGTTGTTTCCTGATGTTTTAATGATCGCCATTCTAACTGGTGTGAGATGGTATTGCACTGTGGTTTTGATTTGCATTTCTCTAATGACCGGTGATGATGAGCTTTCTTTCATATGTTTGTTGGCAGCATAAATGTCTTCCCATCAAAAACATTTTTAAAGCATCTACTATGCTCAGGATCTTATCAGCCGTATATATAAGGAAAAATACATCATTTCTAACTTCAAGGAACTGACCTTCCAGTTGAAGAAACATTTCAATGCTTTTTAATTAGTGCAATCAGAAAGTCTAGATAATTTAGCTTCAATACATTCCCATTACCACACCCACATTTTTTATTGTATGAGTTTCAATTATGTTTAATCAACTCAGGAGCAAGAGTTTGAGAAAAAAAAAAGTACCAATTAGTTGAGTGAAGCCAAGACTATGCCTTATATTTGTCAAATTTAATGAGCCAGCACCTTTCCAATCTTGGAGAATATGCAACCTGGAAGAGACTTCGGAGATCATTCCATCCTTCTCTCTTCATCTCCAGCTTGATTTTTGGAGAAGAAACGGAAACCAGTGAGCTAGAGAAACCAACCCAAGATCTCAAAGATTGTTGGACACTCCTCTATCCACTAATTGGGTTAATAAGCTTAATGAGAACCCGTCCCATGCAAGGTGCTCAGGGTAGCAGAGGAACAACTAAACTCCCACCTCAGTATTTCTAGGTCAGCCTGTGTTCCACAGCAGAGATAATCCAGAAGCTGCCTTAGGTGTGGGAAGGAGCAGTGAAAGGGGAAGAAAGAGGCTAGGACGCAGCCTTCGGGCTCTCCTCTGCTAAACCACAGCAGAAGCACTTTCATCCATTTTATATGTAGGAGTTTATAAATGTCTCTGCTGAAAGAAGATTGAAAGCCACTTCATAACACCATTCTTTTTTCTTTGATAGTTATGCCTAGAGGTCAGCAAACTTCATCTCCTGAACCCAATCTAGCCCACTGCTTTTATGTATATGACCTGTGAGCCAGAAATGGCTTTTGCATTTTCAAATGGTCAACAAAAAAAATCAAAAGATAAATAATATTTTGTCACACATAAAAAAAGTAGATGAAATTCAAATCTCGGTGTCCATAAAGTTTAGAACACAGCCACACCCATTTATTTAAATATCATCTCGGGTTGCTTTTGTGCTGCCGTTGCAGAGCTGGGTAGTTGTGACAGACCATCTGGCCTGCAACCTAAAATATTTACTATGTGACCTTTACAGAAAAGCCTGCCGACCCCTGGTATAGCCAAGGGTCCAATAGATGCCTAAATCCCTCCTTCACATCTTCCTTCTCTTTTTATTCCTCCTGCTTCCCAGCAAAACTTCATTATATGTTGGTATTCAAAATATAGTTTACTGGGATCCACAGGTCTGCCTTTGATGCTAGTGTATTTTGGGGACACTTAACACTAGGGTTTCAGCTTCCTGATTCAAACCACCCATACCCCATCTGCTCTTTCTAATAACATCCTGTAGTCAGCATTGCAGAAAGAGTTTGAGTGATTACCTCCCTACTCTTATCCCCCAGTCAATGAAGCATCTGCTAATGATATGAACTGTTCTTTCCTGTCCCTGTGGTCCATAAAAGCCTGGGTTACAGAAAGAACGGAGCTGAAGTGCATAGACAACTCCACCACCCACAGCTACTTGAGCTCCTAAATAGCTCACTAGAAGGGCAGATATGTGAAGAGGAGTCTGGGAGACATGTTGTTTATTCTTGTTGAAGGTGTGGATTGCTAGCAAAAGGTTCATTGCCAGAGATAACCTAGGTCTGAGGAAGCAGAGGCCAATAGTTTTTACATGCATCAGAGGGTTAGACAACAAGATGCAGTGTAAAGGTGTTTGTTCTCACTGCTAACCAAAGACAGGCAAGTTAGACTATTAAACTATTCTTTTCTACCCACTAAAATAATTTTAGAGAAAATTTAAAATTACAAAGCTCAGCGCTAGTAAGACTGTAGGGAAAAAGAAACACACACACATTGGAAAAATCATTTTGGAGACCAAATTAGTAAAATAAATAAAGAGCCAATATAATCATGCCCTTTGACAAAGGAATTCGCCTGGCTTCATCTGAAGGCATAAATTAAAAACAACAACAACAACGACGACAAAAAAAAAAATGAAAAACTTGTACAAATAAATTCATTGCAAGATATTTACAGCGTGTTATTTAAAGTAACAAAAAGTCCCCAAAGTCTAAATGTTTGATAATACATTTTGATGTATTAAATTATGGTAAATGAACCCAAAGGAAATACCTTATAGTCATTAAAATGACCATGCTGTAACATACAAACTCCTTTAAAAGTAATATGAAAGTAGAAAGGTAGAACAGAGAACATGCTGCAATTAATGTAAAAATATGCCTGCATCTGACTAAAAATGAGATAGGAAGTTTCTGACAGTTCTTTTCTGTTAGCCATGGGGAGAATATAGGTGAATATTCTTCTATTTTAACTTTCATGGAAGTTGTTGTAATAAGTAAAAGGCTTTGATTTACTTAAAAGCATATATTTTAATAAAAGAAGACAAGAAAAAAGAAGAATGAGTCTTCTTTATAACATTACTTTCAGGGATACTGAGAAGCAGCATTACATTTGAGAGAGCTGGGTCATAACCCACGGGGGGTACCTCTCAGGACCGTGATGCAGGGATCCAAGAGGGAAGGAAGCTGCGCTCTACCCACGAAGTCCGGTAATCGTGACATCAATAGAGACGGATGCTTCTGATGGGAGGCACAGACAGGGCCACTGAGAAAGTGACTCAGCAGGGCCAGATGGTATTTATTCAAGAGCTCATTTATTTGGATCAACTAACGTATGAAATAGCAGGGATTCTGACAAGGACATGCGATACCTCATTTCCTTGAAGATTAAGGAGCTGCAAAGGAAGTATCTATCCTCCAAAGAGAGCCTAAGGAAGGCAGAATGAGATTCAGAGGTGGCCAAGCACTGAGCGGAGCCCAACTTCCATGAGACTGACAAAGACAGAAGAGTTTGCCTGGAGTTACGGATTGAACTGTATCTCCCACCTCCGCCCTCCCCTCCCCAAAAGATACATTGAAATCTTAACCCCTAATACTTTAGAATGTGACCTTATTTGGAAATAAGGTCATTGCAAATGTAATGAGTTTAGTGAGGTTGGACTGGTGTGGGCCCCTAACCCAATACAACTGGTCTCCTATAGAAGAGGAGAGCACACAGAGACACATACACACAGGGGGAGCAACACATGAAGACACAGATGGAGATACATATAACGGGAGTGTCCTGTGACAGAGAGGCACAGATGGAGTGATGCATCTACAAGCCAAGGAACGTCAAAGATTGCTGGCCATTACCAGAAGCTAAGAAGGGTCAAAGAAGGATTTCCCTATAGGTTTCAGAAGGAGTATGACCCTGTTGAGTGCCTGATTCCAGACTTTCAGTCTCCGGAACTGTGAAGCAATACAATTTCTGTTGTTTTAAGCCATCTAGTTTGTAGTATGGTTTAAAGATGCCCCAGCTAGGAAACAAGTATACCCTGAAAGCCTCTGTGGTCAGCTGAGTGAGTCTGAGCTAGTTGCTTTTCCTTGCTTATCTTTTGGATGGCTACAGCTGGTTGCAACTTGGGTCTTACTGATACAGAGACCAAGCAGAAATAACCTAGCAATTGGATACCCACCTTAGGCCCAAAGGAAGGTACACAAAGCAGAAGTGTGGGTTCTGAGCCAGGTACCTTCTCCCCACAGCAGCATGTAAGCATTTAATAGTGGGAGGACAGGAGTAAAATGGGGGAACCATGGGAAGGCGAATGTGGTGCCCAGATAGTAATATGTAGTGTACGGTATGTATAGTGAGTAAGCACCTGGATTCAGAGTTCTAATTTCAGATACACCACGTAACTAGCAGTGATCCTTTAAGTTACTTAACCTCCCTGTGGCTCAGTTGTCTTATCTGTAAAATGGGACTAATAATAGTTCCTACCTCACAGGGCTATGGTGAGGGGTAAGTGACTTAATACCCATAACTGGCATAGAACTGAGCCCAGTGCATAGTGTGTTAATGGTAAACATCACCTCTACCTTTCCATTTATGCCTTTACAGTTATTCTGTCAACTATTCTATGATGCTAATTTTATTACGTTATAAATAGATAGAGAAACTCAGGCTTAAGAGGTTAAAGGAAATAGGTTAAAGAACATACACAAAATAAAGCAGCTTGGCAATTGGAGACTGAAACTCTGGCAAGAAGGAGCAATGGAGGACAAAGCAGGAATGTGAGATGAAAGTCAGGAACTTTCTGGTAAGCAGGTCAAACTGGAAGCCAGATTACCTAGCGCCACAGTGCATCCTTTCTTCAGTTCTTCACTGTCCTGATGTCCTAAGTTCTGGTTGATCTGCCATCAATTTGTTGTATAGCCTTCAGTAAGTCACTTGTATTTCTTAACTTACATCAATGTTTCTTAACCTCAGCACTGTTGATATTTCAGGTCAGATCATTCTTTATTGCAGGAAGGTGTCATTTGTATTGTAGAAGATTTAGTAGCATTGCTGGCCCTTGTGCACTAGATACCAATAGCATCTTTCCCACATGATAATAAAAAATGTCCCCAGACACTGTACCAAAGATCCCCTGGAAGGGAAAATTGTTCCAAGCTGAAAATTATTGACCTACATGATAGGATTAAGGTACCTGTGAAATTGCCTAATTGAGCCATTCTGAGAAGCAAATTTGATAAATATGTTTTTAATCTTTAAAAAAAAGTATTGCTAATATAAGATATTGTAAGACAAATAAAATGTTATTTGTTAGATGTCACTTATCACATGCAAAAAAAAAAAAAGGTAACGGTGCTCTCCTTTAAAAAAAAATTACAACCAAGAAGGGAAGGAAAGAAAAGTATGAAGGCAATAAGCATTGTTGAGGTCAAAAGGCCTAGGAAGAAATTACCTTCAATTGAGTCAATAAGGGGATTTTATAAAGGGAATAGGACATGAGCCACTTATTGAAGGATGGGAACAATTTCTGCAGACAGAGATGAAATCTCCCTTAGAGAGAGGGAGATGCATACAAAGTCATCACCCAGCAGGAGCCAAGAGAGAAATCAACAAGAGACTAAGCTGATGAGGACTCCTGAAATAACTTTGTTTTTTCC
The DNA here is from genome assembly GCF_037993035.2 of Macaca fascicularis. Taxonomy (NCBI): domain Eukaryota; kingdom Metazoa; phylum Chordata; class Mammalia; order Primates; family Cercopithecidae; genus Macaca; species Macaca fascicularis. Next base: position 137,075,573 of record NC_088382.1, read on the forward strand.
TCTTCCTAGAAGGCCATTCCCACTTTCACAAACCCAATCATCCTCGTCCTTCAAGGCTCAGTTCAGATGCTACCTCCTCCAATAAGACTTTTCTGAGCTCCCAAATTTGGCAAGATACTGCTTTGCGTTGTTCCTCTTTGCTCCCAGTAGTAACCCCCATTAGTTTCTCTTATGGGGCTGCCATTGGCAGTAGGGTGGGTTGATTCTTCACTGAGTAATTGAATAGAATTGTTTTATGCATTGTAGAACGTTTAGTATTCTTAACTTTCACTCCCTAAATATCAATGATATTCCTTATCACTGTGGTGACCAAAAATCTCCATGACACTATCCAAATATCTCTAAGTAGCAATAAAAACCACATCGCAGTTAAAACTACACCTCAATACTTAATACATTTTGTCTGAAACCGTGCGCCTGTCTCCTCCTGTCGAGAGTAAGCCCCTCGAGGACAAACTGTTGATCTCAATCATATCTGCATCACTAGGACCTACTCCAGTTCCTAGTTTACAACTGGTATTTGATAAATATTCAGTGATCTATCAAAGCCTAGATTTTATCTAGGGGAAAATTGTAAATTCAGAATTGGAAGACAAATAGGCGCCAGATTGTAAACAACTTTGAATATGCTGAGAAACATGAGTTTTATTCTATTAGGTGAAATCATATGAAGTTATCATTTTTGTAAGTCAAAAAATGGTCAGTTTTCAGGAACTGCATATAACCTTTCCTAATGTAACCCAGTACAGTTTTTTAAAAATTGGAATATTTTTTCTGGCTTAAATACCTACCTTTGATCTGATCCTAATTGAGAACCAATATTCATGCAATAATAGATCATATGCAGTAATTTTTTAATTAAAACATTAAAATAATTTTGGTCCTTAACAATTAATGATCATTTACTCACCCCCTAACATGATATTATGTGCTACAAGTAGAGACAGGTACTGCTGTAGGAAACTGTGCTCTAAGCAACGGGGATGGATCCACTGCAGTCTGAGGATAATACTGGTAATAATGAAATAAGGGTGGGGAGTGTTTGAAAAAGAAGGGGAAGAAGAGAGGAGGAAGAAACTATAGAGAACAAGGAAAATGTGGAAAAAAAGTGAAGGAAAAAATAACAAAGTAGGAAGAGAAAAGAGAAGAAACAGCAGGAAGAAAAGAAAAGGCAGTAGGAGATCATTACTATGAGCTCAAATTTGTTTCTCCCTTTGTTTCCAAGTTCCACTCCAATGCTGCAGTACAATCAGCTCAGAGCCTGATTATCGTGGCTGACATAGCATAGCGCCTGCTTATTTTTAGATGAAATTAATCATTTTCATGTGTTATTTTTGGTTTAGATAATAGCTCGGGTACACAGCAGCTTCTTCATTAGCTGCCAACAAGAATGTAAACAAGGTTGCCTCTCTCCTTGGCAGGTTCTCTATTCAGCTCTGCCATGAAGAAGCTGCGTTCCTGCAGAAACTGAGCAAGCTGCTTCTCCTGCAGCCTGAGAGAGATTGCAGAGTGGGGCTTAGGCAGTCAGAAGAGTAGCTGGATGAAAGGGAGCTGGAACTGCTTTGATTCCAATGCTCTCTTTGTTCAGTTTCTTTTAAGTCAGGAACTATGTGTCAGTATTATTGGCATTTGCACTGGATTGTCCTTTGTGGGGGCTGGGGACACTTTCCTGCAGGTGTTTAGTGGCCTCTTGCCAATAGATGCCAATAACGTCCCCACCCTCACCCAAAAATGTCTCCAGACATGGCCACATGTCCCCTGGGGAGACACTCCAAGACACCCCCAGTTGAGAGACACTGATTTAAATCAATACAATGAAACCATAATCGAGTAACCCAAATTATGGTGGAACAGACTCCCAACCACTTCACTGCAGAAATTAAAATTTCCAGGGCTGTCTTGTATATGTGAAAGAACAGAATGCTCATATTTGTCTCCTCCTGCCTCTGGGTTGCTACTGGAGATCCTTGAGAGACAACTGCTCCAGTGGGCACAGACTCCAAGCTTTCCACTGGTGGCTACTGCTGCTACTACCCCGTCTGACCTTGGAGGACTCCTCAGCTCACTCCTTCCTTGCTTCATACCAAGCATGCACAATGTCTTCCTATTTAACTCCACACAGCAGAAGAGAGAACCAAATGTAATTGTTTCTTAAGTTTTTTTAAAAGGCTCAGGGACACTAACAACAGGATAACCATGATCCCTGCTCTGGCCTTCCCTGGCCAGTGCTGGACTGGCTTGTCATCACACTCCTAGCTTCTCTCAATGGGGCCAGACATAGCATGCTCTTCCCACTGAAATCTCTCTAGTTAAATCCATTGCATTTAAATGCAGCTAAACTGTGACCCCTCCTTGCACCCAATACCCACAAAAGAAGGCATTCCTCTCAGAGTCCAGAATCACACTCACTTCCGAAGTCCTCACTTGCCACTCCAGGAGTCACCTACTCCCAGGATGACGCAAATTGGAATACACATGAATCTCTGCTGTTATGCACAGGAGTGTACCTCAATGCTGCATTTTCAGAAAGATAATCACTGAATAGGCTGACGTTAGTGCCCCCCCGAGTCTGGGCACATGGGACACAAACTATTCGGAAACAGTCCATTTTCCCTTAGTTTCTCCTCATCAAGTTCAAAGGGAAACATCTGAAGATAACTCTACAAGCAAATGATCATATTAAAACATGAAGAAGTTTCATTGAAACCTAGAGAAAAGGAAGAAACCAAGGCCAAGACAGGAAAGAAGAATTGGTGGCAGATGTGAGACATTAGGAGGAATAACAAAAAGTGACAGAAGTCAGCCAGATAAAGTTCACAGGGAGCTAGGCAGGAGGGGAACCGCGAGGTGATTTTCAAAGCAAATGCACCCCATGGTGGAAAACAGCTTTGGGAGGCCGAGGCGGGCAGATCACGAGGTCAGGAGATCGAGACCATCCTGGCTAACACAGTGAAACCCTGTCTCTACTAAAAATACAAGAAATTAACCAGGCGTGGTGGCAGGCGCCTGTAGTCCCAGGTACTCGGGAGGCTGAGGCAGGAGAATTGCTTGAACCCAGGAGGTGGAGCTTGCAGTAAGTCAAGATCTCGCCACTGCATTCCAGCCTGGGCAACACAGCAAGACTCCGTCTCAAAAAAAGAAAAAAGAAAAATGAAAAAAGAAGGATACAGAGATACATATAGATTTTCAAGGATGTAAAGGATGAACAATGCTGAGAGATCAGATTTGGGCCAGGTCAGAGTCTGATCTAAGAAATCTAGAGGAGACAAGGATCTGATGACTTGATTTTAGAAGATGATCCCAAGGCTCCTGGCTGTGCTGCCCTACGATGGTCCCTCTGACAGCTGGCTACTACAGAAATGTGCCAGCCACACTACCCTTTAAAAATAAGTACCAACTCCCATTTTCTGTTAAAAAGTTACTCTTGCCGGGTGCGGTGGCTCAAGCCTGTAATCCCAGCACTTTGGGAGGCCGAGACGGGCGGATCACGAGGTCAGGAGATCGAGACCATCCTGGCTAACACAGTGAAACCCCGTCTCTACTAAAAATACAAAAACTTAGCCGGGCGAGGTGGCAGGCGCCTGTAGTCCCAGCTACTTGGGAGGCTGAGGCAGGAGAATGGCATAAACCCGGGAGGCGGAGCTTGCAGTGAGCTGAGATCCGGCCACTGCACTCCAGCCTGGGTGACAGAGCGAGACTCCGTCTCAAAAATTTAAAAAAAAAAAAAAAAAAAAAAAAAAAGTTACTCTTAATTTTCCAACCATAAGGCTGGAAAAAAGATCATTTTTTCTTGTATTGATTAGGCCAGAGTGAAATGAGAGCTTACTGTGAGCACTAAGGTGAAGGCTGGCTGGCATCACCCTGATCCCCAGGCCGCTTGTTCCCTTGGGACACCTCTTCAATGACCCTGGGGATGATTTTAGGATCTACACTCGCCCCTGACTTAGAGACACAAATGCACACACACTCAGGCATTCAGGCTAAGTGTTATAGACTAAGGGTTTGTGTTTCCCTAAAATTCATATGTTGAAATCCTAACCTTCAAAGTGATGGTGTTAGGAGATGAGGCCTTTGGAAGGCGATTGGGTCATGAGGCTGGAGCTCTCATGAGTGGGATTAATGCCCCTATAAAAGAGGCCCCATGAGAGCGCTCCAGCTCTCCGCCCTGTGAAGCCAGTGAGAAGTCATCAATCTGCAACTGGAAAGGGTCCTTTACCAGAACTCGCTCATGTTGGTACCCTGATCTTGGATTATCAGCCTCCATAACTGTGACAAATAAAAGTTTATTGTTTAAGCCACACAGCTGATGATAATTTGTTATGTCAGCCCAAAACGACTAAAACACCAAGTCAAGGAATTTCTACTTTCCCAGACCAGTTTAGACTACTAGTTTCCACCTTCTCTGTCCAGTACTGAACGTAAATAAAATATCAAGGGGGAGACAGCTGCTGATTTTCCTTTGCAACACTTATCCAATGCTGACGCTACTGTCTCCTCTTAGCCACAGCCTTGTGGTTGGTGGTGGTTTTCAGATAGAATTTCCTTATCCAAATCCAAATATCAGATACTGATTATCACAGCTTTAAATAGAATCTAAAAGAAAAGTCAGATTGGACTATCCCAGTAAACTTGTCAGTAAAAATAGTGACTCTCACATACTTAAGGCATTCCCTGCAGAAGTAATGATCATCATTAGGTTGGGAAGGATGGCTGTTTCTACATGTGCTAGGAGTTTCTTCTTCATGGGATGGGCTGTTAGTCAAGATTCTTTAAGTTTCAAACAATAGAAACCCAACTATAATTAGTTTATGCAAAAAGACAGGAACTTACTGGTTCCTCTAAAACACAAAATGTGGGGGGATGGGTCTAACCTGTATGATGGGTTTCTGCCAGAGCAAAAAACCTATCAGGACTTTCTGTCCTTTCACCTCTCGGCTATGCTTCTATCGATATGCTGACTTCATCACCTTCTACTGAGATAGGCATCTTCCATGCAACACGGACCATGCCAGATGCTGATCTAGAAGCACATTCTAAGGTAGAGATGAACACATTGCCTCCTTCAGTTCCTATTTGAAACCATAGAGAGAGATGCCGATTGGCCTGGCTTAGGCCATGTGCTCATCCCTGAACAAATCAGAAAAGCCCAGAGTGTGGGGCATTATAATTGGCCCAGGCTGAATGGAGCCATTTAGATCTACAGTGAGAAAGGCAGAAACAATCCTTACCTGTCAGTATACATGACCAGTTCCCCCTCCTATCTAAGCCGGTACCGTATCCTCTCTCATATACTCAAACGTTTTGCATTTCGAATGATCTCATAGGTCTCATATCAATCATTCCTCCCTTTTATTGGTGTATATGTAGGTGCACGTGTCTGAATGTTGGAAAGGCAGGGGGAAAAAGTCAGTATCTCCTACTACAGATAGGATCAATAAAGCTCCTTTAAATCTATGGAAATTTTCGAAAGTTTCAAAGGAGATTTCTAACTTTTCTAATTTTGTGTTACATAATTTTTACCTATCTGTTAAATCAGCGATTTCTCCTCTAATTAAAAGATAAATATGCAGATATATAAATATATCCTTCTATCTTAAAAGAAAAAAAAACAACTTCCTTAACCTCATGTCCCCCTCCAACAACTGCCTTAGTTTTTTCTCTTTACAGACAAATTTATTGAGGGTTGACTATGCTGTCTGTTTCCAACTCTTCACCTCTCTTTCTCTCTTTAACCTGCTTTTATCAGATTTTGTCTCCACCACATCAGTAAAACTACTTTTGTGAAGCTCATCAACATCCTCCATCTGGCCCGATCCGATGGGCCCCAGTTTACTGACTTCTAAGCCTCATTTGACAATTGTGCACACCTCCCTTTCTGAAACATTTTTTTCATTTGGCTCTGTGACCACACATTCTCCTAGTTCTGCTTTTGCCTGCCTGGCTACTCCTTCTGAATCTCCTTTGCTGGGTCCTCCTCTTGTTCACAACTTTTAAATGTAGTAATGTGCTTGGCTTAGACGCACTCTGCACTCTCTCTGGGGAAACACATCCATGGCTTTAAATAAAATCTGTGTGCTGACTACTCTAGTTGAGAACTCTCCCTTGATTATCAGGCTTGTGTTTCCAACTGTTTATTGAACGCCTTCATTAGCATGCCTAGTGATCTTAAATTTACTAAGGCCAGAGCAGAACTTTCCCACTTCCATTTCACATTTGCTTCTCTCCAATCTACTCTATCTCCTTTAATAATAGTACTATTCACTCAGTTGCCCAGGCTATAAAACTAGGAATCATCCTTAATTCTTCCTAACACTTCATATTCAAACCATCAGCAAGTACTACTGATTCTGCCTCCAAGATATATTCTGAGTAGCATCATTTTTGGCAACCTCCACTGCTACCAGCTGGTGCACGTTACCACCAAATTTCTCCTGGACCACTGCAAGAGCCTCCCAGCCATCTCCCTGCTTCACCTCTTGCTCCTTGACAGTTCATTCTACACCCAGCCACAAGAGTGATCTGGAAACACATTCAACTCGTATTTCTCTCTTGCTTAAAATTGAACAATCTCTCCTTGATATATTCTGAATTATATTTCTACATGCTCTTATTCCCTTTTACTTCTCCATCCTTTCCTCTCCCATTGTCCTTACTAAAATGAGCCAACCACACTAGCATTTTTTCTGTTCCTCCTCCACACCAAGCTTATTCCCTTTTCAGGACCTCTATTCTGTTTATTCTTTTTTAAAAGTGCGTCCTATACCACAGTTATTTACACAGCTGTCTTTTTTGCCATTCAAATGTCGCTTCTTAGGGAACCCTTCTTCAGCAATCCTTTGTACAACCGGCACACTTAGCTGGTACCTCAGAAAATCTTTATCCCATAATCGTATTTTATTTCCTTTGTAGCACTATTTTAAATGACACCATTTATTTATTTAAATATATTTGTGCTTTTCATCTTCCCCCCACTGGAGTGTGAACATGTACCATATATGTCTTATTCTGTTGATTTCAACTCATTTGCCTGTGTGTCCACAACTCTTTGATCAATATCTGGCAATAGTAAATTCTAAATAACATGAAAGAATAAACTTGTGTCTTCCATTGCCCTTTTCATAGTAGATGTACAATAAGTTGTTAAGAAATAGTTGGATAGATAGGATGGTGGGTGGAAGAGTGGTTGGCTGGCTGGTTGTGTGGCCAGAGATAAATATGCAAAATCAACCAATTTAATATCTCCCCATTACTTGCAAATATAGGATAGTGAGCACATTCTTTAAGTAATCTATAGCTGCATTGACAACCAGCCCAAGATGTCATAGCTTAGAAAAGTAGTTGATTCTGTCTCATAATTCCAGAATTTCATTGGGTGATTCTTCTCATCCACATGGTATTGGCTGGAATGCTGGCATGGATACAGTCATCCAAGGGCTACGCTGAACAGAAACATTCAAAATGGCTCATTCATGTGGCTGTTGTGGCAAAGGTCAGCTGTTCACCTGGGACTGTCAACCAGAAACTACACATGGCATCTCCACGTCACTTGGGTTTCTCCCCGCATGGCAGGTGGGTTCCGAGGCTTCCCAGAAGTGAGTGTTCTAAGAGATTCAGGCAGACACTGTAAGACTTGTTATGACCTAGCCTTGAAAGTCCCAGGATGTCATTTCTTCCACATTCTATTAAACAATCACTACTGTCAGCCTAGATTTAAGACTCCACCTCTTGAAGTGAGCAGTGTTGGTGAAGCCATCTTGGAAACTGTCTACCATACCTGTAAACAGACAGCCCACTGGGTTCTGCAGGGAAACCACATTTATAGATTTTGATTCTTCTGTTCTTTTTATTGAAACCACTTTGGGAATATGCATCTATGTGTTTTATTTTAAGCAGATCAGATCTTACTAATCACAACTGAGTAAAGTAACAGACTTGCATAACTCCAGCCTTCATAATTCAGTAGCTGCATATTCATTATCTGAAAACTCACTCTTCAGAATTCCTTGCCTCTTTTTGGTTCCAAAAATACAATCTTGTTTCACTTTCTTTAAAGTAGTCTGTGTATTCTAATCAGGGTTCTCTGTTTTTTCCATCGCTATGTTCCTGCCACCTGTTCCCTTTCCACAACCACATTTCCTTCTCTTTAGCACAAAGAGGCTGATGAAGAAAGAAAAAGTCCATTTTAAAATTAAGAGCTAGAAAACAAGATCTGCACAGTCAAATGAAGATATAGTCAAGGCAAAATATTGAGTCGAACTATTAAATTAGTGATTGGGTTCTGTTCAGTTAGGATGCTACTGTCTTCCCTTTCAGCGTTTGTCACATAAGTATCATACATGGAGTGACAACAAACAAAAGTACAAAACATACTGCACTTCACCCCAGACATACAAATCAGAAGCTTAAGGGGCATAGCTGGACCCCTGCATGTATGTTAAAGATCCACATAGGTGACTCTGTTGTTCTCTCGGCATGCATTACTTCTAGGTATCAAGATACCACATTGCAAAGGAAAACCTAGCTCTTTTACAATTTTGGTTTATCTTATTAGCACACTTGCTATTTTCCCATTGCAGCAGTGATTGGAACTATTGGTTATGTTTGCCAGTGTGTTTTATATCTCAGTTTCTGGATGAACATATTTGTACATTTATAAAGAAAAAGTACGAAGAGAGCTTTCAATATGTGAAGATTCGCTTTCCAGGCATCTTTTCAACATTGATCCTAATCTGCAAAAGACATTGACCTCACAAGAAACAATTGCAATCAGATTCTCACTGAGCTGAGTTTCCTCAAGTGTACCCCTGTAAGTGGGCCACAACTGCACCAGCAGATTTTGCACTTCTCTTGTTCCTGCTGAGGATGAAATGTGCTGAAGCCAATAACCTGGTGAATAATTCATTTTTCCAAGGAACAATTGGTAAGCCTCAGAATTGCTTTTTACCCAAATAGAGAGCAAATTTAAACAATAATAATATTTTCTGTATGTATAGAAACTTCTAATTTTTTAAGTCATTCTTCTAACAATGAGGATAATGACCATAGCTGATATTTATCAAAAGCTTATCTTGTGCCAAGTTTTGTGCTATTTCCTTCAACATAGATCATCTCATTTAATTTTTGCAACATTTTGAGACAGGTATTGTATTTTTAGCTCTCTGTTGCAGAGGAAGAAACTGAGGTTTACAAAGGTTAAGTAACTTTCCCAAGTCCACACAGCATTTAAATACACATCATAGCCATCATGCTAGACTGCCTCCCATTTCTTTATTGATCAGTAGACAGATAGATAGAAGCAGACATATAGACTCATTTGATAATTATGAAAACCCTGGGTGACAAAAAGTATCATATATTATGATTACTAAATCAGATAAGAAAACTTAGGCTGCAGATTTAAAACAACCTGCTCAAGTAACACATTAGCAAGGCAAAATCGGTTTTTTGATCTGAGTTCTGTGATCCTCCCATAGCCCTGGGGCACCTCCAACAGAACCAAAAAGATTTATTTAATTTTTGCCTTGCAGTGTGCATGGGAGTGTGTCAGGGGAAAGGGACCAGATATGGCAGTATACTGAGCCCTACGATGACATTTTCAGCCAAGAAGAAGAATGCTTCATCAAATCTCCCATCAGCCCAAGACTAGATTGTACCAAGATTTTGCAATATGAACATAATGTTCCCTACTGTCCAGGATCTAATCCTTTTCCATTGGGGAACACATTTGCAAACAATGACTCCTAACTGATGAGGAACAGGATCCAACTGTTACTCCACAAACTAGGACCTTTACACCACATTGGAGGCAATAGCCCTGAGGTTAAAGGGCTGTTCCGTGTCTAACCACTGAAGCTCTTGCTTGAAGGAAGGTTTCCCAAAATGAACCCCCAAAGAAACTGAAAATGGCATGAACGTACATCCTGTTACTCAACACTCCCCGAGTTTCATAACGTGAAGTCAGGAAGAAAAGGTGCCAACATTCCTGAATGTTATAATCATTAAGGAGCAAACTCTTAATGTTCCCACACTTAAACGTTAAAGAGATGGGATCATTCAGTCTCCTCTTTACTTATGGAATTGCTGCAAAACCATATGGGCTGAATTAGGCATCCAAGGCTAATGTTTCCTACCATTCCCTCTGGGAGGCCTTTGGGGCTCATCCCAGGCAATTGGCTTTAAAGACAAGGATATCCTATTTGGAAACATAGTCATGAGCCCTGATATTAATAAGCACTTTCTAACTTCAAAGCATCTTTATAACCATTGCCCTAATTAAATCTCATAACCTCCCAGAGAGAGAATGCAGGCTTCATCATTTCCACTTTACAGATGGAGAAACTGAGGCAGAGCCCTATGGAATATGAAACCATATCCCACCTGATTGAGCAACCACTAGAGATTTTAATCAGTTTCAGACTAAATTACAATGTTAAAGTTTTAATTTTTTCTTTTACCATTTGGTGAGATTAAAACAAGGCATTTAATTGTGTATTCTGATGGTTAAAACCACCAGACCTGGTTGTGTGGCCTTGGCATAGGGATCAAACTTCTCTAAACTTTAATTTCCTCACTGGGAAAAATGAAAATAATAACAGAGTCTACCATAATGTTTTTCAGGTTAAATAATGTATGTTAAGTTTCTGGCATGCAAATAAGCACTCAATAAATTGTAGCAGTTTAAGCCAGCTTATTTTCCTTCAGCTACCCATTCATTCCTTCATTCACTCATTTGCTTCTATTTATTACAGCCCATTGAGTGCTGAGGGCTGTGAGGTCCACAAAGGACACGGCAGTGAACAAAACAGAAAAAGGACTATTTCCTACATATGGAATATATCTTATTTATGATTATAAATTAATTCACACAAAATGTGGGTTATTCCACATTGTTAATTTTGATCTGATCTTACACTTACTTCAAAAGGTCTCTGATTGTTCGTTCACCTGAACCATCACAGTCCTTGTGCAGAGTGAGGCAGCACTGACTGAGTTCTACTAGCAAATGCTGGAGATGTGGTTCCTGTTGGCCTTTTAACTGATGTGATGGAATAAAGTCTTCTACAATCTGACTAGTTTATAAGTGGCAGAGTTTGAATTTATTTTTATCTCAGTGTATGCAGTTTTGGAAGTCCGTATTAGATTTCTGTTGCTTGCAGGCACTGTACTGGGCACTGTGGTGAGGAGGAAAGGCAGGAGGAAAGGCTTAGGCAATGCAGTAAGGCTAACTGAGGCCCTGCTGGAGCCACAGCATTTTGAAAAGAAATAGTATCAGTAAAAATGTCATTCCAGGGGAGGGCACAGGATGAGCAAACCCATGGAGGTTCTGTTCTCCAGAGCTTTTTGCCTGGGGACCTCAATGGTCTGAGAAACTCCAAATTGTCTTCTGCACTTTTCTAATTATATGTATTTATATAATGTCTGTATGCATATGCGTATATGTGTGTGTACAAAATATACATATGTTCTTTTTCATCAAACAAATGCTTGTTGAATAGTAACTAAAAAAGGCATTTATTGAGCTTTTATTCTAGGTCAGAAATGCTGAAGGATGCCCTGACACATATTAGTACATTTAATCATCCTGAGATTCCTATGTATATAATTATTTTTCTCATTTTACAGAGAAGGAAACAGATGTTTGGAGATACGAAAAGTTTGCTTACGGTTTATAAGTGGCAGAGTTGGAAATTAAAGCCAGGTGTGGTCATTATATTCAAATGATCATCATACCAGAAAGGATGAAAAGGAAGGAGGGAAGAAGGGATATAGGAAAGGAGGAAAGGAGAGAGGGAGGGAACAATTTAAAAACCATTCAGGCTGGGCGTGGTGACTCATGCCTGTAATCCCAGCACTTGGGGAGGCCGAGGCGGGTGGATCACCTGAGGTCAGGAGTTCGAGGCCAGCCTGGCCAACAGGGTGAAACCCTGTCTCTACTAAAACTACAAAAATTAGCTGGGCATAGTGGTGGACACCTGTAATCCCAGCTACTTGGGAGGCTGAGGCAGGAGAATCACTTGAACCCAGGAGGAGATCGCAGTGAGCCAAGATTGTACCACTGCACTCCAGCCTGGGTGACAGAGTGAGACTACATCTCAAAAAACAAAAACAAAACAAAACAAAAATTCGGCAATACTAAGGGATGGCAAAAATGAGCTATATAATTCATATCCACATTTGAAGACCCAAGAATTTAGTGTTTGGACCCACTGAGAGAGGATGGGGAGACACCTATCAAGAGAAGATATGTGATGAGAGAAGAAGGAGGTGGTGTAGGTAAAGATGGAAGTGTAGCCGTAACCCTGCAAGACTCATTGAGAAGAGCACCATAAGCTGCAGAGCAGTGGCAGCATAAATTATTTTGCACAGGAGAACAGACATACATCTGACACCTCTCAGCACCCAGTGGCCAAGTAGAGCCTTCGATCTGTCAGTCCAAGCCAAGGAGTCATCTCTGTCCAGCCAAATCTTTTCATCCTTCAAGATCTAAATGAAGTCTCTCTTCCCCAAAGAAGTCTTCTTTTAATTCATTGTTTGCAGAAAAGCAATCTCCAAGAAATGTTACATGAAAATACTAAGCCCCCAATGCCCTCTCCTTTGTTTGAAGCCCTTATAAATCAAAAAGTTATAAAATTGACAATAGTTAATATTTACTAACTGTACATGAGGTTCTAGGCATGTTTTCATTATTTAGGCATCATATTTTAAATAACTGCAATGATCTTTAGAATAAGCTGCTTTTTATTCCCATTTTACAGAGGCCATAATGGTTAAGTAATTTTCCAATGTCACTTCACATTCAAGTGGCAGAGCAAGGTGGCCACCCCAAAGCCCATGTTTCTTCTCCTCTAGAACAGTCTTCCTTGTGGCTGACTGCTTGAAGATTTAGCCAGGTGTTAAAGGATCAAGACTGGAAGGGACTGGTGAACCGTTTGCAGTGGTTCCAAAGAAGCCCAGAAATGGAAAAGAAAGAGGAGAGTGAGAAACTCCATGCGTGGAAGCTTGGTCTGCTTTGAAAAGAGCTCAGCTTAAAGGATGATATCATGGGGGCTGTCAACAGGAATCAGAGATGCACGTCCAAGGGCAGAATCTAATTTCAACTCCAGGACATTTCATGAAACAGAATGCAAAGCAACAATTATCTGCTAAATGGAAAATTAAAGGCATAAATAAAGTCAAAGCTCAAACCAGTGAGGCAAAAATCACACAGGCTCCAATTTCCTTTTGCTGCTTGTAGCTGCCAGTTTGAAAGGAAGGACACATGGGGATAGTAAAAATATGAGAGCAATGGACCACGTTTAATCAATAGTGATGCCTCTGATCCCACAAATGCTCCCCTTCCCAGTATTAGCCCTTCTCCACCTACTGCCAAAACCCAGCAAGCTGGATGGAGCAAGACCTCTGAGAAAGAGGCCCCTGTTCTCTCCATAGGAACTTCACTTTCCTATAAATGAACTCCAGCACTGAGTAAGTTCTGGTAAAAAAAAGAGCTTTATTTCCCCAGACTCCTTGTTCCTCCACTTCTGCCAAAATACATTTCTTAAGTGTTCCAACCTGAAACACACACATGAACACACACACACACACACACATGCTGCCAATTTCTCGGTATTTTGTCAATACTGACTTTGCCCCTTTTCTAAATCTTCATTTCCAATTAAGGCTTCCTGTTTGATGGATAATTGGTGACAGATGACACAGAATAAGCCCAGTGGAAGACTTTGTTTCCCATGGGCCCATATGTAAGACATTGGGTCAAGTGTCAAATGCTTTGGGCCATGGTTTACAACCAATGTTTGTGACTTCCACCCCTCCTCACCCTCTGTCTTCCCTGCTGTCCTTTATATTCTTCCCCACAAGTATGTTTCAAATCTTTTCCCTCCTCTTGATGCCCACTGCCTCTTTTACTTAGACCATTGCAAAGTTCACCACTTCAATTCTGCCCTCAAAACATCTGCAAGAATGTGTTTTCTAATCCATAAATCTGATTATATTTTTTTCTTTGTTCAGAAAACACAATGGGCTCCCATTGCCTACAAAATAAAGACCACTCTCTATGGCCATGCCTACCAGGACCTTCATCAATAACCCCCCTTAACCTCCTCTACCACTGATGCCATTCATTTATCTTTTCACTCATTCATTCAAAACCATGAAGCATCCACTATGTGCCAACCATCATTCTGGACACACAGCCAAACTAAACTTCTCTTTCCCAAATACTTCCTGCCCTCTTACAACACTGCTTTCTCTCACAACGTTCTCTTTGCCAGAAACGCTTCTATTCCTCTTCTATCAAACTCTCATTCATCCTTCCAGATTCAGCTTTCTTTGTGTGCCCTCTGTGAAGCTTTGCCTAAGACAGACACACACGTGCACACACATGTTCCAAGCAGGTTCTCTCTTTTGTATCCCCACCCACCATGGTTTTATGGAACGACCATGACTTGTATCACTTTGAGGAATCACTGCCTGCTTATCTGTTTCCTTTCTAAGGCAAAGATTGTGTCAGCCTCAAGGGCAGGAGAATGTATATACTTTTCTGTATACTTAACTCACTGATTGGCACATAAGAAGTGTTGGTGAATGTTTGCTGATTGACACCTGCCTCCACCACCTGGCAAAAAAGCCACTTTGCCATTCCAAGCTATTCTGAGGAGTGAGCAAGGTGAGTGGCTACCTACCCAATGACACCTTTCCCATCATGAAATTTTACTCTCACCACCAGCCTACACCCCAGTCTCTGCAATTGCGCCATTAGATATTTAGTTCTCAGTACACACTACCTTTTTTTTTTTAATCTTTCCACTCTTATTTTCTGATCCAGGAAACACGGTCCTTAAGAAGACAGAATCTGAAGTCAGAGTGCTTCTATGAACCCACCAACTTTGCCATTCTACCTGGGCAACCTGGTATCATTTCCATTCTTCACTCATGAAATAGGGATCCTCATAATACTCAGTCTCACAAGGTGGTTGTGAGGATTAAGGAAAGCAGTACTTATGAAGTGCTTAAAATAGTAAGTGGCACACTGTAAGTGCCAACTATGCTAAAGTATTTGCTATTATTGTTGTTGTTGTTGTTCTTATTTTCTACCTAGCCCTACCTTCACCTTCAAAACCAAGGTTTTCATAACCCTTAAACTCATCCTTCCCTTTCAGGCTTCCCTGCTGTTTCTCGCCTTGCATGTCTCTCTCTTTCATCTGTTCATTCTTCATGATGGATCTCGAGTCTCCTTCGTAAAGGCACCAAGACCACTCCTCACCCATTTGTCTCACCACTGGAGCCTGTGCATGCCCAGATCGCAGCATTCGCCACTTCTGGTTTACGGTCCATTTCTCCTATTAAGTCCAGAGTGCTGTGACTTCAGGGACAGTGTCTATGCACCTAGCATAGCCTTTCTGAAGTCCTTCCCTGGGCTAGGCATTGCGGCAGCTTCTGAGGATACCACATAGCTCAAGCATAGTCCCTGCCCTCAAGAAGCAGACAAGAAACTAATCTGAAGGTCTATGGTGACAATAAATGTGGTATCGTTCTTGGCAACTACAAGGAAATCAGTGAAAGGGGGAGGACAGAGAGAAGAAAGCCCAGAAAAAGAAAAAGAAGGAGGGAGGAAAGAAAGAGAGAAGTGAATTGAGGCCATGGAGTTACTTCAGTTGTCAAATGTTCCACTGAAATATATTTACAACTATGAAAAGGAATTACTTTCACTATTCCAGACACATTTTTGCTGATTCCTTTAGCACAGTGTTTCCCAAAGAATGGCCACCATGCCCCAGGAGGCATTTGACCATAGTGTGCAGAAGGATATTTTAAATTGTAATAATTGCATGCTTTAATGTGTGTTAGTACTAAGTTTCTAGCCTTTCAAACCTGTCTTTTCATGGATATTATTGCTTTATTTTGAGTGAATGTAAACCAATTGCAAGTAAGAAAAACTGGGGGGGTTCTGATTTCATGTCTTGCCTAGAAAAGAGCTTCTGAGGAGAAAAAATTTCTAGGTCTACCACCAAGAAGGGTAGAGGACAGCTAAAAGTCAAGATTTCAGAAGCCAAGGGCACACCTTTGGCTCTCACCCTGCCTGACCAGCACCTTCAAAACTTCTATGCACACTCAACAGTTATAAAGGAGCTCATCTACTTTTGGTCAGCAGACTGCAAAAGTCTCACATGCTCTCAATTCATACATAGAGAGATGAAAGCTGGGAAAATTAAATGAGTCATTAATATTTCACTAGTTGAGACTAAATCTATCTGTAGAAAAGGTAGCCTGACCAACTGCACTTTTTAAATAAACTTTGTTACTCCCACCACAGAACATGCTCCACAAAATCAGCTTATGTGGGTAATTCTTTTCCAGCCTTAATCGCAAACCCCCAAGGAATCTCATTTGGACTCAGCATTTGTGTATAAGCAACAGCAGAACAAATGGTGCAATAGCTCATTAATATCTTTCTTGGCAGGATATGCCGTTAAAACATATATATCAAGTTATAGTGTTGATAGGATCACACCTCATTTTAAACAGTACATGGGGCTCTGCTACCTGCAGGGTGTTAGCCCTGGGAAACAAGCCGCTTCCAAAAATAAAAATGTCTAACCTGCTCATTATCTTGCAAATAAATGACTTTGTGCATCTTCCTCTTTTTCTCATGCTTACTTTTCCCTTGTATTGTGCCAGACTTCCTGTACCCTGTTATTGTAGGATATTGTCCTGACATGCTACAACACAAGGCAGTATAGTGAATATTGACACAACCAGAGCACCATGGCAAAAACACACACACAAGAAGAGCAAACTGAAGACTTTCTCTATTGATTCAGGTAGCAGAACAGCCTGAGGTCAGGCAGTAACATATTTGATTAACCTTCAGTACACCAGAGATTCCTAACTATCCTCAGCTGAGCATTATTGCTGTAGCCAAAGCAGGAACTCCTCTGAACCGAAGAAGGTCCACTGATATCATGCTCGGGTAGTTGGTCAGGTAGATTGCTCAGCCGCTCCTAACTCAGGTGGACTGTCCACACCTGAACAACCTCACCCTGGTCACTGCGAAAGCCACTAGTTGAGTGAAGACAGGCAGTTGGTGTCATTCAAGACTACATGATCACCAGACCAAATTAAATTATGGGTTTGTAGCATCCCTAATCCCCCTTCTCAGTACAGAAATTGTCTTGTGTGTTAGACACAATTTTATTTGGAACTGGCAATGAAATTTTTTTTCCTGGCTCTCACCCTTCAACCAATTGGTTAACTCCTATTTCTTCTTCAGATTTCTGTTCAGAAAACACATCTTCAGGAAAATCACCCCTGACTCACCCAGGCTAAGTCACAAGCTTTTGTTATAAGCTCTCATCATACCATATGCCTCTCTTTCAAAACCAGCACCTGCAGAAATGTAAGTGTACATTGATTTATGTAAGTATTTGAATTGTGACTGTTTCTGTATTTGTTCATGAGCTCCCTGAAGGCAAGTACTTTGCCCGCTTTTGCCTGTTTCATAACTATCATGCCTAACACACAATAACCTCTCAATTAATAGCCAAGTTTATTAGTAAAAAAAATGAATGAAAAAGTGAATGAATGAAAAAGTTGCTACCAACATAGGCATTATAATGAGATGATATCAGCGATCTGAGCTCTGAACAAATTTATTCTTCTCTTCCTGGGTACATACCTGAATTATATTTCCCAATCTCCTTAGAGTTAAAATATAGTGGTGTGACTTTTGAGACATGGGACTTCCAGGTCTGGCCCTGGAATCTCCCAACATGTGCTTCTTCAAGCCCCTTTGCCCTTTTGGCTAGCTGAGATTAAAATCAGCATAGCAATCTTAGAAGCAGATGTTAAGGATGACTTAGTTCTGTCGCCCTAGGTCCCTCAATGAGCACATGGAGCAGAATCACCCAACAACATATTCAGCCATCTTCAGAACTGTTAAATTGAGCAAGAAAGAAATTTCTGATAAGTGTGAGCCTTTATGTATATGGAATTTATTTGTTATATCAGTTAGGGTTACTTGAAGTAATACAACTCTTCCCAGTGATCCTCAACTAGAAAAGAATTTGGAGGGCATGTTAGAATCTCATGGGGAAAGGGGCTGTTGGAAAAGTCTTCCAAAGTATAATCACTGTCTTATGTACTTTATACATAGTTTGCAATAAAAGCAGAAATGTAAAGATATATTTGACTAGATGAAAGGATTTGTGGAGGTGTGGAACACACACATTCACCCACATGTGTGGACGTAGAAGGCAGATACAACAAAAATTACGGTTCATCGCTAATAGTGGCAGAGGATGGGTTTTGAGCCACTTCCCTTCAAACCAACCACAACGTCATAAGTGATTACCATCATTCTAGTTCCTGTGAAGAAGAGAGAGCTGTGAAAAATGCTTGATGCCCTCAAAAGAGATAGCACAAAATTTCATTTTAAAAGGCTTGCCTCCTATGTGATTCACTAGAAATGAAACCCTGGAAAAATTACTTCACCCCTCTTTTCCTTCATTTGTTAAAAAAAAAGTGTTTAAATTTGCAACTCATCAGTGTTTTAACGTTATATGATTCAATTTGTATAAAGGGTCTTGTGGAGAGGAGATAAAAATACATCAAAGATTATAGCCAAATGTTTCTTATGCTGGAACAGTTAGGTACAAAGGGTTATAGAAACGTAGCCTGCCGGGTTGAATAGTAAAGAGGAGGAACAGAGAAGACTTACAGTAGGAAATAATCCCTAATTCCAGAGCCAAATGTGGGGTTCAAATAATAGAGGCTCTAGCAATTCCGAGGTGATCAGGTGGACTTTCCTGGACGTTCTGGGTCTTGACCTGATTGCTGAAAAATGAATACAAATTCAGAGAAGAAGAAAGCTAGTATGAGACTATCAAATGATCATCAGACATTTCTTGAACACCAATTAAATTTCTAGGTATGCTAAAGTTTACAAAACTGGTATAGACACCAAGAGTGAGATATCAACAGAGACTCCCCAAGAGCTAAGAGGAAACCACCTTGGACTAGAAGTCAAGAGACAAAATTCTAGACTCTACTCTGTAATTAACTACCTATTTGAATTTGGAAAAATCACCATCAACTTTCCCAGCCTCATTCTCCGCATCTGGGAAATGAAGGCGTCGTCCAAATGATTACAAGCTTCTTTTCCTGCTCTTATTGCATGATTCCACTTCCACAGCCCTCCAGCATTTTTTAGAAGCTGCATCGCTCCATATAGCCTGCAGGGGGCACTAGACTTGGAATTAGAAAACCTGATTTCCCTTCCAGCTCCACCTCTGACCAATTGCGTGACCCTGGTCAAATTGCTTAACCTCTCCCTATCTCAGCTCCCCATCCATAAAACAGAGGGACGAATAAACTCTCCTCCTACCACTAAGAGGTGTAGCCAGAGTTAATACCCTCATCGTCCTTTGAGCTCAGCAGATGAAAGGCACTGAGAAAAGTACAAAGAATTTTTATGTGCTATTGACTTTATTTTATTTTATGTGGGGGAGGGAGTCGGCCCCAGCTGGAAAGCTGCTTTCTCTGAATCAAAGGGCAGGAACCCAGCAAGTTTCTCAGGATTGGGGCCTTAGACTGGGCTGTGTATACAGTGCCAGCCAACCCCACAGTTCAGTTTCCTTTAACCTGGCGCTCCAGGCAATAACTGTGCAACTCTGCAATTTAACAATGTGTTCTTTGTCCCACAACTGTTCTCGTTTCTCAACTGCCCAGGTAATATGTTTGGGCCTGTAGGAAGAGTCAAATAGTTAATAAGGGAAGAGTTTGGCATGCCCTACGTAAGTTCTACCAGCAAGTCCCAACAAGAAGGCATTCTGTGTCTCCTGATTCCTGACCTACCCCCAAAATGTACAAATGTACAAGGAATGAGCCCACTTTCCCAGCAGGCTGTAATACCAGTTTGGCCTATATCAATGCATTGGTGAGCTGTGTTTTGTTTATGGTTTTATGCCATCTATTTTCCCATGGATATTATGTTTTCTAAAGAGCCCTTAAGTTTACGTCAGCTTTTAAAGCTACCAGCAGCACCATTTCAGTTCATATTAAGCCCTTAATATGGTATGAATAGGAGAGCTATTAGACTAAAGAGCCATAATCGCCCCTGAGGAAAACATCCATCACCAACCTTTATGTGGTCCCTGAACTTCTAAAAGGTGTCATCTCTCTGGGGTGTATCTGGTGAGAGCTTTCTCTGGGAGATGCCAAGAAGCCAATGCATTAGATGAAGCTTAGAAGGGCATTTTCTAACCATTACAAATTGCCTAGTCTAGCATCTCAATTTCATCTACGTGATGAGCCTTAATTAAATTTGTTGGGGTTTGATCCTTTATCCCCAGATGTGGCGCTGACAGAGATTGCTGACATAAATAATGTGTGCTCCAAGTGCTTGCCAGGCTCCTGGCTCAGCCAGGACAGCTGTAGCTTTTTGAATGTCATTCCCAAGATATCCTGCAGGTGTTCAGCTTCCCCTCAGTTCTACTCTGGGAAGAGAGCCGTGGGCAAGATCAGCCCAGATGACACTACTGCATCTTGACAGAGCATTCCCACTGGACAGGTGCGCTACCTGCAGACACCTCCAACAGTGAAAGAACCCCCCGGCTGCAAGTATGGTCTCGCCAAACTGAAGGCATTTCTTGTATAAGTCTTGAATCTGATGTTCTTTAATAACACTTCCTTTAAAACTGTATACACACATGCACCTGAAAACGTTATCAGGCTTTTCCTTATTTGACAGCAATATTCCAGGAAACGGTCCAAGTAGCAAAATCTTCTCTCAGTGGCTTTCTGGTTCCTCATTTCTGACTTGTTTTCCTGCTGTCTACTGGAGCCAACAAGAGAGGCATTCTCACTCTGGAAGTTGTTAGTTCATTACAGCCCAGGTTGATCTCATCTGGTTCTGGGTGGAGGTTTTCTTCTGAAGATTGGCTGGTAAAAGCCTCCACAAAGTCTTAGCTAGAACATTCAGAGCCCTGTGTCAACTTCCGCCTCAACCCTGGCTTGAACTTAGCTGACAGCCCTATCGATTTGCTCAAAGGAGCTTTTTTGCTGCAGGCAACAGAAAGGAGTGAAAAGAACACAGGCATTGGAACCTGCCAGACCTAGGCTCGCCTCAGGCTCTAGGACTTGCTCACCATGTGATCTCAGACACATGACTTCATCGCTGAGTCTCAGTTTCCTTATCTGTGAACCAAGGATACTCATACCTTCTTCATAGGACAAGAGAGGCACATACAAGTTCATATCTGTCTCTCCATTTCAAGTGATTTTTCCACATCAGAACCAGTTTGTCTTCCCTGGCCTGGTCTTCTTTCAAAGGATGCACAAGGCCATTTACAACTGGGAACAGAAGAAAAACTTTGGCAAAGCAGTTGCAGAAAAAACAAAAAGGATGAGACACAACAGCAATTTTTATTCTTTTCCTGGTGGAAATCCAATCAAGAAGAAGAGTTCTCCTTTGATTCTATATGCTACCATTATGCCCAAAGCTGAGAAACTAGTGTTTGCCCAATACATTAGAGTTTGCATGAGGACCTCATATCTATGATGGTGTTTGATACCCAGGCTTGATTAGTAGGGCTAAAAAATTGCCACCACTTCACAAGTGAGGACAGTAAACCTCAAAGGAGTCAAATAACAGCCTAAAGTTTATGTAGGTTTAAATGGTGGATCAAAGAAACAAGGCTAGTCTATGAATCCAAATCTGGGGTGCTTTCTCCTCTTGTATGGCCTCTCTTGCTCCCATTGGCCTGTGGGCATTCATTATACACTTCAGTTTGTTAAATGTTAGGAGGAAAGTCTAAAAAGTAAATTGCTAACACAAAGCAAACAAATGAAAATTCCAAATTGATAGCCTGTTTTCTAGCACAAAAACGACATTATGGCATATAAAAAGCTGACACCACCTGCATTGCTAGTTCCCTCTATCACCCCTTCTTTCTGACCCTCTCTTTAGACATAAAGAAGGGCTGGTCATTTTTACATGATCCCATGATCCCTGGACTCTTTGATTTCTCAAGGCTTAGACTCATGCTGCCTAGAATGTCCTTCACTCAGGCTGGTACATTCCAAGTCTCCCTTCAGCACGCAGCCTACATGTGAAGAGCATGATCGCAGCCCCTCCAGCAAGCCCAGGTAAAAAGAACCACTGCCTTAGAACCCTGCAGATGCAACTTTTGTAAAAGCCCTTAATCCTAGGTTTGGGACCCTGGGAAGGTTGCTTTACTTGTCTGAGAATCAAGGGAAAATTATACTGTCCCTCCAGCAGTGATGGAAGATTAAACAAGAACATGTATAACAACAGCACAGCACTGCTACTTAGTACCACTCCAGAATTGCTACTCTACTTCCCCTCCTTCCTGCTTCCTCTGTTCTCCAGCAAATCCTGTATGCCCACCAATTATAGTGCTAATCACACTGTATTGCAATCATTTGGGTCCTTTTCACTAGACTGTTAGTAGGTTCCTCAGTCACATGAAAACAGACATTTTTATCTCTGTGCCCCAGAACTCAGCTAGACATTCATTAGGCATTCAATATACGGTGAATGAAAAAGCCATATAAGAGCAGGAAGTTATACAGAAAATATTTCCCTTTCTTTGCCTAGGAAAAAAAGTATGTTATCTCTGATTTCTTGAAACCAGCTTTGTCTGAACTTTTTGAACTTCAGGTGGCTTTAAATGTTGGTTCTAATTAGACAGCTTAAACCAGCACGGATGTCTCCATCAGGAATTTCCCATCCACATTCCATAAGCATCTGTGTCTGTGCACAAAGTTGGAGGGTAAATATCTGAGTAGAGTTCCTCTCTCTTGGATCTGCCAGCCCAGCATGCACACAGCTCAACAGTTCTTAAGCTGGGCCAAGAATCCACACATTATAAAACTGACATGAAAATAGGCACTAGCCAGATGGAATGGAAATCAAGCAGCAGATCTAAGGGAAGCAGGGAATGGAACCAAAGAACACTTCTCTGCCTCTCACCCCTTTGTGTCCATCCTGTGAGAATCTAAGTTCATTTGAGATCACTAGAGGTTGGGTGACCACAAAACCATGAATTATGTACCCTCTCTTTACATCAGTTTCCTCATCAATGAAATGCAGGATAATATTTTCCATAAAATAGCGATATTATGTGGCAATATCCTCACCCCATCAGATATTTATTTGGATCAGGTTTCCCCTGTGCAGATCCAGCCTTGAGCGACATCTACCCTAATTGCAAAATAACTCTGAGAACATTTCATGAGTACCATTAGGCACCATTTCCTCCTGTGCAACCCCATGAATAGGACCATTGCGTCATGTCACTGTTTCTTACCCCATTATGCTGGTGATGTTGTCCTCTGTCCTAAAATAAGATGTTGTGGGATAAAGATGCACCCTCTATTTGATGACTGAAAAATGCTGAGATTCTTTCTAGGACAGCAGCATTCCAGGGACAGGGGCCTTGAGGAATATAGGGATTTATTATAAACTCTAGAATGATAATTTCTGAAAAGGTATGTGGCATAAGTGTTTCTATGGTTTAGAAGAATACTTGGTGACATTCTGGAGGATGAATTAGAGGAGGGAGAGAGTGGTTGCTGAGAGATTAATTAAAAAGTTTTTCTATAGATCAGAATGAGAGATGATAGGATCCTGACCTAGGCCACTAGCAACAAAAAGGAGAGTGAAATATGTACACTTTGAATGTAAAAGTTGCATGGTTTGTGGACCAAATTTACAATTGGGAATAGAGTAGAAAGGGAAAAGAAGCAAAATAGCCTATCTTAACACAATTAAATATGTTCCAAGCCTCCTTTCCCTAAGAAGCCAGGATAAACTCACCTATTTGTGACAAGTGTTTTGTCAAAATATTTGTTTAATAAGATTTCCTTCCTTCTTAAGATATTTTATCATTTAAATCACCCCAGAAGAGCAGAATTAAATAGTAAAAGTGATTTGGTCATTAAACAAGAGGGTTGGACTGATCACACCAGCTCTTGAAAGTCATTTCTGCAGTTAATCACATAAGAACGCTGACTCCTTAGAATGGTTGAAATGGTAGCATTCCACTCAGAAAAGCCTAATCTAATCCTGGAGCACCAAGGTCACAATCCTGAGGCCAAGATTTTAAATTCCAGCTCACCCAGGATGAGTACTTTGTAGAGACTCCATCCCTGACCTAGGTGGGCCATCTCCAAACAGAAGCTTGGGACAGTTCCATGGTCAGCTTTTATTTTGCATTTTAGTAAAATAGAAACAGTTGTCTTATGTGTGTAGCATTCAAGCATTCTAGAAAAAAGAAGAAAAAAACTGGGTTCAAAAGTGTTGGAGTTGGTGTATAGAAAAAAAAAATAAAGCATAAACCTCAGGATTCCTCATAAATTGCATAGGATTCTCCTAAGTAATAAGAAAGAAAAATGAAGGAGAGGGAGATTATCATTGGATATGTTTGGATACAGGGCTTTGGAAAGCTGGGCAGATTGATGTGTCAGTCAGGCTCTTAGCAGGCAATAGGAGCACACCCAAATTAGGGCACTTTGAAGGGAACCACTGCACTCTAGCCTGGGCAACAGAGTGAAAGGAAAGGAAGGGAAGGGGAGGGAGGGGAGGGGAGGGGAGAGGAGGAGGGAGGGAGGAAGGAAGGAGGAAGGAAAGAGGAAGGAGGGAGGGAGGGAGGAAGGAAGGAAGGAAGGAAGAAAGGGAGGGAAGGAGGGAGGAAAGGGGGAAAGGGAGGGGAGGGAAGGGGAAGGGGAAGGGGAAGAGAAAGGAAAAGAAAAGGCACTACTTACCAAGTGTGGACAGGACCCCAGGAAACCTTAAGAATATTGCAGTACCCCAGTGTTCACTATAGATTTATACCTCAAGGCTAGAAGGGGAAAGTGGATAGAATATTTACTCAAACCTGGAGTCAAAGAGGGCCCAGTGGAGAAAGAGGCCGAGAGCTTTGGTCAAGTTTACCCTTCAGGGAGGGAGCATGTGAGTCATCTTCCCAACTCCACTTGCCCACTCCCTTCAGTGTTCTGTTAGTGCTCACCCTTGTCTGAACCCAAGCAGACATCAGAGACATGGGAACCTGTTGATTTAGTCCATACAGGTCAGTCTCCTGGGGAATAGAGCAAGGTAGAGGAGAGTAGAAATGGCATCAGAGAACTGAATGGAAGATACACAGCTCAAACGCTTTCCTGAGAGCCCCTACATTCTATAACATCCTAGTTAATGTGCATTGGGTTGTGTAAGAGCTGCACCTATTCAGCAGCAGTTCTCAGGCTGATGTGATGGTAGACACATGCACTGAGAATCTCAAAGAATGTGTTTGGGGTAATTAAACTGTAATAGCAGATTTCAGAATTTTGTTTATAATCCTAATAAATGGCAAGATCCTCTATGATTTAAGGGGAATTTTGCTTTAACATCTACTACTCTACAACACATCTGTGGATTGGGGCTGGCCAGGTAGTATTTTACTCATTTTCCAGATGAGGAAACATAGCAATCTCTTTGCTCATCTTAGTTCACAAAGCTCAGTGAAAACTTGTCCTTGGATTCTATGCCATGAATGCCAACGGCCTAGGTCTACTTCTTAGCTTGCCTTGGGAGAAACAAATTAAAAACAATGATTTCTCTGAGGAGCTACTTGTAGGAAACTCATCAGCTTTAGCTTCAGACACTTTAATAAAATGCTAATGTCTCATTCAGCAAGTCCATCTATCAGACAACATTTTTGTAACCCTCCCTTCTGCAAGATACTTTGCTGGCAACTGGGTGGAAAGAAGAGGTGAGGAGTGTTAGGATTTGGGGACGTGGTAACACCATATTAGATACAAATCTTGTCCTGCCCAAAGGGAA
Source organism: Macaca fascicularis (assembly GCF_037993035.2). Lineage (NCBI taxonomy): Eukaryota > Metazoa > Chordata > Mammalia > Primates > Cercopithecidae > Macaca > Macaca fascicularis. Next base: position 137,101,413 of record NC_088382.1, read on the forward strand.
TTTACAGAAAAAAATAAAAAGAGGAAAAAGAAAGAAAAAAGAAAAAAGGAAAGAAAAGACACTGTGAACAGGACCTCAGGAAACCTTAAAAATATTGCAGTACCCTAGGGTTCATTATAGATTTATACCTCAAGGCTAGAAGGGACAAATGGAGAGAATATTCACTGGAACCTGGAATCAAGGGCCAGGTAGAGAAAGGAACTGAGAGCTTTGGCCAAGGTTACCCTGAAGGGAGGGAACCGTTGATTCTAATGGAGAACCAACCCACAGGCTCATCAACAGGACGATGGAAAATAAATGGTGATGTATCCATATAATGAGTAGTATACAACAATAAAAGGGAATAAATTACTCAGGCATGCTGCAACATGGGTGAATCTTAAAAATAAATTAAGCCAATGAAACCAGACACAGATATATACTGCATAATTCAATTTACATGAAATTCAAGACCAAGCAAACTAATCTCTGTTAATAGAAATTATATTATCTCTCGATGTGGAGACCGAGTTGGAAGCACCATTGAGGACACTTCCGGGATGGTGGAAATGCTTTATATTTTTGACTCAGTTGTGGTTGCATGGAGATATATATATATATATATATATATATAGATACACCTGCAAGAGAAAAATCATCAAGGGGCATCTATAAAATTGGTGCAATATATGTTTATAAATTATATTCTAACATTTAAAAATAGAACAGGAAATGCTACAGTGAAACATGCATAGTGATTAAAATGCTGTCCTTCTGGCAGTTTCCTTCTCCACATGAGTAATGCCCTGAGAGCCTTATGCATGTGTTTTGGGAAACTGAACTACATGGTTGTAAAGAGCATGGGCTTTGCTGAGTGACAGATGTAGCTCAAATTCTAGTTCTATCACTTCTTAGATGTATGACCTTGAACAAGTCATATAACTTCTCTGAGCTGAGTTTCCTCCTTGGTAAAATCTATCTCCAACATAGTGTTGTTATGAGAATTAAGTAATAAAATGAATGAAAGAACTTAGCCAACTTCCGGGAACATTCTATGCTCTCAATAAATACAGGCTACTGGTTATTATCATTGTTATAAATGCTGCTTTTCTGCCCTCTGCTCCACTTTACGTGCAGTGAAGACAATTCAGAGAGAGAAAAGGAGGGTGGGCAGAGGGAATGGATAGTGTCTGTGAATTCTCTTTTCTTTTGCTTTTCCAGCAGTTTCTTATAGGGCACGTTTGAGGCTGACTGCAGTGGAAGATGTAACTGACTGGACATCACAGGGACAAGGTGCATCCTGTCCCTATGATACACCATGCCTGGCCTGCGGGCCGTCTTAATGTGCAGGGCAATGGCCAGCGCTGCTGTCCCCCTGCATGCAGACTTGCCGCAGTGGCACTGTGGGGCTCTGCTGGGCTCATTAGTGGCTCCCTCACCCACAACCTTCACAACTCTGACTGGAATTCTTCGCAGAGCCAGTGCACCTAAAGGCAAAAGGTGAGGCCCCCATGGTGTCTGCCAGCCGGTTGCTTCCATAATAGAGTATTGATCTCCACCAGAAGAGTTGCAAGCCCTGCACACCCAGCATTGGCCATTAAAGGCAGGCTTGTGCAGATGGCAAATCCATCAGCTACCAGTTTGACATTAACAAGCAATTACAATGCAGTCCCTGAGTTAGCTCCACTAGGGATATCAGAGTGATTGCTTCAAGTGGAGAAAGATAGGGGAAAATTTTTGATCAGTCCAGAGTGCTTCTCTAGAATTCAGGCCACCGAGGGTTAGACTGTATGATGTGGCAGAATGAGCACTAGACTCTGAGTTAGGAAATAAGGGAGGCTATTACTAGTGATCTGTATCCATCACTTTCCTTCTCCGAACCTTTCTGTCTTGTTTCTAAAGCAGTGGTTCGCAAGCCTGGCTGCACATTAGAATCACCTGGGAAGATTTTCAAGTTCCCAGTACTAAAACTATGCTTCAAGCCAATTATATCACAAACTCTGAGGGCAAAATCAAATATCCACACTTTTTAAGGCCCTTCAGGAGCTTTCAATTTGCAGGCGTAGTTGAAAACCTTGAAACTATCTGGAGAGAGGTAGCTGAAATTAGTGATCCTTAAGGCAGTAATGTATGACTTTCAAGAACATGAATCCTTCAGGTGCAAATCATCTGAGGATCTTGTTACAGTGCAGGTTCTGACTCAGTAGTTCTGACTTGATAGGTGTGAGATTCTGCAGTTTTGTAAAAGCAACCAGTGGATAGAGCTGCTGCTGGTCCTGGGACAACATTTTGAGTAACAAGAGAAAAAAGGTACCTTTTCTCTCAAAAATTTGAAAAGTCCAGTGCAGCACTGTCTAATAGAACTTTCCACGCTGACTGAGTACAGTAGTTCATACCTGTAATCCCAGAACTCTGAGAGGCTGAGGAGGACAGATCACTTGAGGCCAGGAGTTTGAGCCCAGCCTGGCCAACATGATGAAATCTTGTCTCTACTAAAAATACAAAAATTAGCTGGGCACGGCGGCACACACCTGTAGTCCTATCTACTCAGGAAGCTGAGGGATGAGAATTGCTTGAGCCGGTGAGGCAGAGGTTGTAGTGAAAAGGGATCGTACCACTGCACTACAGCCTCCGTGACAGAGCAAGACCCTGTTTCAAAAAAAGAAGGACTTTCTGCACTGATGGACATTTACTATATCTGTGTTTTCCAATATGGTAACCAGCAGCAACATGTGACTACTGAGCAATTGAAATGTGGTGCTCGTGCAACTGAGGAACTGAATTTTAAATTTTTATTTAATTTTAATTAACTTAAATTTAAATAGCCACATGTGGCAACTTGATATCACAAGTCCAGAGGTTTTAAAACATGAAGCATATAACATGGCTAAGAAGGGGTGTTCATACTATATACCCACGAGCAGGATTACACATGCTCTTCTCCAGAAATAGGCCCCAGTCCATGGCAAGAAGGTCTCTTCCTAGCTCAAATTAAGCCCAAAGTCAGTATGAACAGAGTGTGTTGACTCTGGGTGGACCATGGGAGGAAAGTGACTAGAGTCACAACTGAAGAAATAATCACTGTATTGAGCCTCCTAGAACAGGCTGAGGAGCATGAGTTTTAAGACAAGGGCAATGGCAAAGATACAGCCATGACATCATGACACTACAGAGAGGGAACACTTAATATTACCCAGAGCTGGCAGGGAAGACAACCAGAAGAACAACATTTGAGCTGATTCTTAAAAAAAAAAAAAAAAAAAAAAGATATACACAAGAAAGCCAAATTAGGAGAGAATGCCAGAAGAAGGGAGTAGCATGTGCAAAAAAAAAAAAAAGAGAGAGAGAGAAAGCAAAAATTAGCAAAGGGAAAGTACTAAGTGTGCATCAGAGAGTAGGGAAAGTGAGGGTCTTAAGAGGCCTTGAGAAGTCCCACCTCAACTAAAGACAACAAAAGACAAAACCCATGGTGGCATACCTTTTCTTATTTTAATAGATAACAAACATTATTATTAAGAACATTTTAAGAGGTAGCTTCCAAACAGGGTCACTGCATACAGTTATACAGAGTGCACACTGCCCAATTCCAAGGCAGCTGTTTGCATCAATACAATGTAAATGGCATCCCATGGAGCTGTGCAGTATGCCAGCCCTACCCCCGTTTCATTCCTTTTTAAAATTTTTCATTAAAGTTCTTTCTCTTCTGGTCAAGAAAACCCTATGATAATAGAATCTTCAAACTGAAAGCATCTATAAAATGAACCCCAGATTCCTGGGGCTTTAGCCTTTTGTTAACCAAATGAGATGAGGAATTATGGGTGTCTGATGTGCCAGGTACTATTCCAATACTTAAAATATATCATCCCACATTTCTCACAGTAGAACCATGAAGTGGAGACATTACTTCATTTTCCTATGAGAAAATGGGACTGAGATGGTTAAGGTGGGATAGCATAGATAGAGACCGTTACAACAAACATACTCAGTCTTAACTAATTTCTAGATCCGTGCTTCGTCCGCTACTTTATTATTCCTTGAAGATGTTAGGGGAAATTCATTAGTCCATTTCAATAACACACAACTCCTCTGGAAATAACTTACATGCCTATGATTAGAACACATAGGTTCAGACATCACAAAGCTTTGATGTGGCTGAAATTCTGTCAATTTACTGGGGCAATGCTAGTTATCTCTTGGTGATTTGTGCCTCTGTTTGGCAGTAGTCTCTGCCTTAGATCCCTTGGAAAGAGAGAAACTAATTACTTAAAATTTTGCTTATTTGCCATCCTAACAAAATAGGACTACCTAGGGGACGAATAATTAAGTGGATCATTAATGGTGTATTTACCACATCCTGACTGGAATCATAATTATATGCTTACCGAGATGTATACCACCCTCAGTTGTCCCACAGTAAGCTCACCCAGCTTCTCTATGTTAAGTTTCAACACCATCTAAGTCTTCTTGGGTAATCTAATCCACTACAATAGCTTTACATATCACACACATGATAGTTATGGCCAAACCTCTATCTCTTTCCTTAATATTTAATCATAGCACCTAACACATATATCCAGCTGCCTGTAAGACTCCCACTCCTAAATGACCTGCAGCTCCTTCTACCTTAACATTTCCAAAACTGTGTTAATTCTCTTCTAACCTTGTTTTTTTCCTTTTGTGTATTACTCTCAGTGAATCGGACCACCACCCAAATCACCCGAGAGTCTGCTTTGATTTTTTTTCTCTTTCTCAACATTCCCAACCCCTTTCTACCCCACCTAGTCACTTCCAGCTTTTTTATGGTGAGAACCAGCTTCATGTAACAGAAGCTCTAAAAATGTCAATGATCTAAATAACTTGGGTATATAAATATCTCTCTCATAATAGAAGATCAGAGGTGGGAAGTCTGAGCATGATATAATGGTCATCAGGGGTCCAAGCTTCTTCATTCTGCCTCACCATCTCACTTGCAGCTTCTGCCTAATGTTGACTTACAGTTCAAGATGGCTTCTGGGAGTGCTACCATCACATCCGTGTTGCAGGCTAGAAGGAAAAAGGCAATGGCCTGAGGAAGGGAGAGTTCCTGTTAACTCAGCTTCCTTTAAGCAGCCTTCCCAAAAGTTGCACATTGTAGTTTTGCTAATTCTCATTGGCCAAAACTTAGTGCCATAGAAGACTAGTAAATACAGTCTTTTAGCTGGATGGCCTGCTATCCTATATAAAATGAGTTTAGGTTACTGAGACAGAAAGGGAGAGCAGATCTTGGGAGGCACCTAGCTGTTTCTGCCATCCCAAGTGTTGTGATTTCTACCTGCTTTAGATTTAACCTATTTGCCAGTTTCTCTGCATCCCACCATCATGGTTCTAGTTGAAGTCCAACCTCAGAGAAATAGCTACTTAAGTGATACTGGGATGCTTTGTACAGAGCAAAGAAACCAGTCTTTATGCCACTTGGAATAGATTTTTCCAATTGTGCTGCCCCCACTGAAAAAAACTCTTGGTTCAGAAGAAACAATGACCAATGACGTAAGAAGGACTAATGTTTCCACCTGCCTCTCAATTTAATAGCAAGAGATTCCACATGTCAGACAGGAAAGAAGCCTAGGAAGGAAAATGAGCATTAAGATTAATAATTGATGTTAATACTGACAACAAAGACAAACAATGGTGATAAATGAAATGGCAGAACCAAGGAAATTGTTCTACTGTGATATCTTTCTTTCAAGCAGGTCAACTGTATAATTATAAAACTCAATTTCATCAGGAATTTCATCAACATCAGAGCCCCTGGGCCACCAGTCTTCAATGTTTGCTACCAGTGTGTTACTGTCTGCTTGTCATTATCTAGAGACAAAAATGGAACATTACAATGGGCTTTATGACCCTTTTGTACCTCAGCATTTCCATCCTGCCCCCTTCACCTAGCTGTACCTCATTATCTATTCCAGTGCCTGGCTTGTAATATCCCTGGAAATTATTATTGCACTAAACTAAATTAAACACAAAGACTTATTTAGTGGATTCACAATTTTTAGTTGTACTACATAGTCAAACAAGTAGACATTCAGGTCACAAAATCTACCCTGTCTCCCCATGAGACCACAATGCCATTGTCTGAACAGATTAAATAAAGCAGAGCATCATCTCAAATGATTTCCATGGTTCAAATCTAGGTGGCTATACTTACCAGCTGTGAGGCTTAGGCCAACCTATTAACCTTCTATTTCACTTTTCTGCTAAATGAGAAAATATGGACTTTACTTCATTTTGTGAGAAATAAATAATCTAAGTAACTGGCCAAACCATATTTTGTGCTTCTTAAAAAAAAGGTGCCATATGTATATATATATATACACATATGTATACACACACACACACACCACCCAATATAATGCAATCTTTTCAGATGACATTAGAAATATTTTAGTCAGGTCTAAGGAACAGAAGTTAATGATAAATATGATAAACAATAAATAATAGCTACTCTTTAGGGAGAAAATTACACACATCTTACTTGACTTAAACCTCACAACAGAATTGAGTGGCAAGTTATTACCCTGAGAAAGGCGACTCAAGGTTGGCAGAATAACAAGTGGGAGAATCTAGATGCAAACTCATATCTCATATGCAAATGAGCATGAGAATTTAAGCAAGACTGAAGGAGAACATTTAAGTTCCCTTTCCAACTCATATCCCAATTCTGGAATCTAATTTCTGTAACAAGTAACTATATTCCTTGCCACAGAAGTAAAGATGGCCCCATGCAGAAGCTGGCAGCATGGCATGATGGAAACAGAATAGAATCAGGAATTGTTTTCTACCTGTGTGTCTGTGACTTTGGTGTTCTGACTCAGACACATATTTGAGAGGTGGAGGGGGGAGAAGAGGGTTGCCACATTATGTAACAGAAAGGAGCCCACTGCCTAAACACTTACCTTGTGCCAGACATTGCACTAGGACTTTATTACCTGCAACCCATCCTGCAAAACTGTGAAGATTTGATATAATCATTCTCATTTTATGCTTGAGAAACAAGGGGTAAGGACATTAAAAATTTACTCAATGTTTAACATTTGCCTGTCTTATTCTAAAGCCCCTTCTCTTTTCACAATACCTGTAAGAAATGGAGATCAAATATTGAGTGGCAGAGGCAAAAATATGGCCTACCAGAACCATTATGATAGCTTTACAATATGCCCACCAATTATTTGATACTCCTCCTGCCAAATGGTGAAGGCTAATTACCCTCCCACAGAATGTGACTCACTTCTAATGAATAAAATATGGTAAAAGTAAAAGTGTGCAATTTGAGAGACTAGGTAATAAAGAACAGTGGCTTCTTCCCTGCTCTCTCTTTCTTAGATCATTCTCTCTGGGGGAGTCCAGCTGACATGTTGTGAGGACACTCAAGCAGCTTTATGGAAAGGCCCACATGGTGAGCAACTGAGGCCTCCTACCAACAGCCAACAAGAAACTGGGGCCTTTGCCAACAGCCAGGTAAGTGAGCCATTTTGGAAAGTGGATCCTCCAGTCCCTGTGAGGCTTCCAGATGACAACATCCCCTGCTCTCATCTTGACCACAACCTCATGAAATACCCTTATCCAGAATACCCAGTTAAGCCACTCCATAATGGCTGTTGTACAAAACTGTGAGCTAATGTGTTGTTTTTAAGCTATTAAGTTTTGAGGTGATCTATTACACAATGATAAACAACTAATACACCCATCCAGTGCTGAAGAAAGGTGTTGTCAGGAAGGTGGAATTTGCACTATTAAATCTTCATAGAGTGCTATTTCCCCTCACCACACCACACTTGCCACTAACTATAAAGAATTAGGTCAGGGAGCTTCTTTGGTTGCACCCCTTTTGCCTTTGGTTGTCAATGGTAGAACCATTTCCCCACAATCTGCAGGAATTAAGAATCAAAGAGAAGGACACACCATTCCATAGCACAGAACACAAGTAGATGACTCCCATGAAGAGTCTAACAGCATGGTATGTAATATCCCTAGATATTAATATCCATCCAGGAATCATGGTGCCTACACTGGAATTTCAGATTGGCCACTGACACAGTGGACACATTATTCAACATTTCCAAATCTTGGTGTTCTTATCTACAAAGTGAAGATAATAATTGCCAATGCACAGGTGACTATGAGTTAAAGAGATTACTTTTGAAGAGTTCCTAACACATTCGTTCAACAAACATTTAATGATGCTTCAGGCACTGTGTTCATTACTAGTGAGAATATGACACACAGAGCCATACAGTCAAAGAGCTTTCAATGAAAAGTAACATAATCGAGTGATAATTTTTAAAGTGTGGTAAAATGTGTGGCACATAGTAGGTATTCAATAAATACTTGTTTTTTCCCTCCTTTTTACCTTCTCCTAGAGTTCTACTTGATGGTAGCTGTAGTTTTTCTTCAAGACATCCTATTTGTCCTGGTACAGAACCTCTTTTGACCACTAAAGGCACAGTCACAGTCCCTCACCATTCCCTTGCATATTCCACAAAAATGTGAGCATTAATCATTCTCCATGATACAGATAATTCATTGTTTAATTTTTAAAAATTTTACTTATTTATTTATTTTGAGACCAGGTTATGAGACTGGCTAATTTTTGTATTTTTGGTAGAGATGGGGTTTTGCCCATATCTACCATTTGGTAGAGACAGGGGTTTTGCCATATCTCAGACTCCTGAGCTCAAGTGATCCTCCTGCCTGAGCCTCCCAAAGTACTGGGATTACAGGCATGAGCCACTGCACCTGGCCTGGATAATTTTTTTTCTTTTTTTTGAGGTGGTGTCTTGCTTTGTAGCTCAGGCTGGAGTACAGTGGCGTGATCTCGACTCACTGCAACCTCTGCCTCCCAGGTTCAAGTAATTCTCCTGCCTCAGCCTCCTGAGTAGCTGGGATTACAGGTGCCCACCACCACACCCGGCTAATTTTTGTATCTTTAGTAGAGATGGGGTTTCACCATGTTGGTCAGGCTGGTCTTGAACCACTGACCTCAGGTGATCTGCCTGCCTTGACCTCCAAAAGTGTTGGAATTATAGGCATGAACCACCACGCCTGGCCCTGGATAATTCATTTTTAAAAGAACATCATACCTACCTTAAATGCATCAAGATTTCACATTAGACTCATTATTCATAGTGAACATTAGGAACTTAAGTCCGCTCAGTAATAATGCACCTATCCATGACTCTTGATTCAAAGATGTGCACCTATTTACCCCGAGCCAGCTCCTTGGAAGGACATGAAATAGAGGGTAATAATCACATCTTTCCAAATTTTCTATGAAACTGCATCGCCAAAAACTGAGACTCATTTTCTGATTGATGTATCGAATGACAACAAAATCTCCAGGGCATTCAGAAACCCAACAGGGATTAATGATTAGGCATACCAGTGGTAGTCAGGAGACTTGCCCAAATTTCTAGTTTTCTGCAGATGGCATCTAAGTTAGAAGACTGTCATAAATTTATTTATGACTTGGCTTTCTGCTATTTGCTCATTGGTGACACTTTTATATAAAATGGTGTTTCTACAGCTAGGAAATCCCAGTGGAGATCAAGAAACCTGGGTTCTACAAACTAATAGGGTGGCCTTTGATTAGTCCTAAGTCCCCATCCTACGCCTCAGTTTCTTTAGACATGAAGTGAAAGCAATGGATTACATTGCCTTAGACTTTTTCCTAGATCAAAAATAATGTGATAATTGTGCCTTTCCAACAATAATTGATACCACTAATGAACTTTCTTAAGCACGTCTATTAAGGACTTTATTTACATTATTTTTCTAATCTTTAAGCAAACTCTGAGATGACATTATGATGTTTATTTCATAGGTGCAAAAGGTTTGTCAAGTAACTCCCCAAAGTCAAAGGGAGGGCTGGAGTTTAGACTCGAGACTGTTCTGCTCTAACCCAAGTAATTCTGGATTCCAGACTCCCCAAATGACAAGTTATTCCAGAAATACTCAGAAAAAGGAGGGTGCCGTATGTCGCACATGGAAAAATAGAAAAAGTAACAGAATCCAGCCAAAGGATTCCCAGAAATTGAGGCTCTTCTGTTCTTGGCATTTGCATCTTTGGATGTGTGTTTTTTACATTGCTCTATGCAAAAGGTATGTTTCTATGTGATTTTTTTTTTATCCTCCCGTCTTACTACTGAGGAATCACAAGGAATAGACTTGACATCTGTGAACTCAATTTACCCTAGAAAAATGTTTCAGTCACACTTAAAATGAAAAGGGCATCAATTAGAATAAGAAGGACACTTTATTGCCTAGGAGGACTGAACTTTTTTGGACCTGGGGCACATTATCAGCTTCATTTTTAGCTCTAGTATAATCAAAATGTCAGGATCTCCATTGGACCTTAGAATTTTTTTATTTTTCTATAAGAATTTCTGAATGTCTGCCAAGTGTCAAGGGAAATGCCTGGACTTCTATGCATATGTATTTTATTGTCTCCCTACATCTACCCAGGAAGACAGGCACAGTGAGCCTTCCATGTTATAGACGAGGAATCTAAGTCTCAAAGAAAGAGAAGGAATTTCTCAAGGTCACACTCTAAGTAAAAGGCAGAGGAGGGATTAGAACCCTGGATCCTCTTTATTACACCAAGCCTGCCTCACAAGGATGCCAGTCTCTCATCACTTACTGGGAAAGACCCACTCCTCCCATTCATGATAAGGTAATGCTATCCTATAACCCCAAAGCAGGCATAAAATATGAAGTAGCGAAATTCAGGCAGGCAGAAGCAGAGTGGTTTAGACATGGCTCTTGTCTGCAGCAGGGAGAAGTTCCTGGCAACATGACCCTGAAAATAACAATGAGTGACTGAAGCTAAGAAGGAAGAATCCTCCAAAGACTCTGAAACTAGATATTTTCTCAAGCCCCACCTATAGACAAACACAAATCACGGAGAAATAAAGATGCCAGTCTCCAGGAAGCACCAGTGTTAAATTCATTCTGGAATTTAACTCCTGGCATTAACAGTTAGCTGGGAGATTAAAACAAACCGACACACAAACACAAAAAATAATCAGTAGAAAAAAGTTAAAAAAAAAATCAATGGACAGTGGTTTCATAGCAGATGGCAAGAGGAATATTAAAAGCTGTATTTTATTCGGAACCGATTGTCTTCTGGTTTCCTTATTAGGTGTTTTGTATATCGAGGCCCATAGCTCCAAGCAGCCTCCATAAAGTAGAAGCTAAGAACTGCAATTTGTGGGTTAAAAAACTGTGCTTGAAATTCCTTGTTTGTCCCTTGTTTGTCATTTCTCTACCCTTCTGTACCTGGCCCACACCCTAGGTAGATGACTTGTATAAACTACATAAATGAGCTCCTTGCCTTCTGGCTTCTAGTTGGGTTTAGTCAATGAGATCTATCGGCAGGAAGATTGGAAGGTAGAAGAATGGCATCTGACGTTTTATTACTTTAAATTCCTTCCTGTCAGAGCTTAAATTGACTGCCTTTGAAAGTTGCAGCTCCCTTCAGAAAGCTCTTTCTTGCAGCTCTAGCATCTCCCCAGGCTTCAGTAAATGCCTCCTCCCTGTGCCCTGAGTCCTAGGCTTAGAGTGAAAATGGGTCTCTGCTGCCACTAACCCTGGGATGTTTCGCCCTCCCTTGTGAGTTTCCCTTAGTTCTGCCCACATCTTTGCATATAGTCTCTTCATGGAACTTTCCTCAATTGCTTCTTTTAAATGTATGAGCTGGTTATGTTGGGAGGGGCCCCACGGTGGGAGGAACAATGACTAAGACACAGAAAGCTTAAGTAGCTTGTGCAAGGTCATACAAATAGTGCATTAGTTAAAGCAATGCTTGTTTCTATAACAAATAAACCCCCATATCTCAGTGATTTTAAGTAAAGATACATTAATTTTTTTTTACCTACCTCAGTCCAAAGTAGGGTTTGTGAGCAGCAAGTGGCTCTTTTCAAGTGGTGATCCAGAGAAGAAGACTCCTTGCATTTTCTGGCTGTGCCATATTCAATACACCTTTCAAGGTGGCCATGTTCATCAGCACAAAGCTGGAAGAGGGAAAGAGTATGTAGGCTTGAACATGGCAGGTTTTGAGTCACACCCTCCACTCATGTTTTATTGGCCAAGCTCAACTGCATGGCTGTCCAATTGAAAGAGAATCCTAGAGATGGTGAGCTCAGGAGGATTAAAAAGAGAGTTTGGGAAAGCTCTTGACAATTTCTACCTTAGAAGTGTGTTTGAAAACACAAACTCAAATCCAAAGCTTTTCGCTCAAAACACAAGGCCTCCAGTTCATGGCGTATACAGTTATTTAATGTGTGCATTAAGTAACAAGAATCATCCATGTGTGTTCCAGAGGGGAAGAGACAGAACCAGAGAAAATGTTATAGTGTGATAGTGTCAGCCCATGATTCTACCAAGGGAGTATCTATTCTGAAAATGTGTAAGATGGGAAACAGGGACTGCTGCTGCCTCCGCCTATCACAGTAACCACTTACTTTACTTATATTACCAATAAAGTAATATATAAGTAACTGCACACAAGTCTAGCATTTAAGGACATTGATTTTTATATCACTTGTTATTTATTTAAAAAACCACATATATTTAATAGTAAATCACTGTAAAAGGATTATATGAACAAAAATACGCATTCTATGATGATTTACAGTCCCAGTTAGAAATTCCAAGGATAATTTTGATCATATGCCCTGTTTCCTTTATCCACTAAATTTAGAACCTGCATCTCCACTGGATTCAAACTGTAGTTCTCTCTCTTTCCACTCACACCTCTGTGGATTTCTCTCTACTGCCTGTGAGTTTTATAGTGTTAGTACATACTCTCCGAGAACCAGACACAGTGGGACTTTTTGCATTGCTATGTAAATCTGCAGATTCACTACTCAATAAGTATTGACCCGTTGACTTTGCCTTTTTTCCACCTCATAAGCATTTCCAATGATCCAGAAATGTGGAGAAAGAACAAGTCCCATGAAGGTAAATTTTCCCTAACTGAGTAACTTGGGGAGCTCACATAAAAATGGGCTGCACAAATGTTATTTCAAGATTTAAAAACAATATATTTGAATCCTACATCAATAAGTAAAAAATCATAAGCTCTCAGCCTGCTGATTGACTCTACAGCACTCTTTCTCATCATTATAATATCCAAATAGAAGAATGTGAAGGAAAGAGAATTTCAAGCACTGTAAGATTATCATAGATATTACCCCCATTGATCTAGTCATTCACTGAGTGTGAGACCATGTGGCCACAGCAGTGAAGAAACTTGTGTTTCTGCCATCAAGGATCTTACCTGGGGTAAACAGATAGTGTACACATCATCAAATTTTTTATAAAAAGGTAATTACTGCTGGCAATAAGCGGGGTAAAGGAAATCAAATTCAGGTGCTATTTTCGAAAGTGCTCTGAGATGAGCAAATCACGTGCTATTTTAGAGAGTGGTCAGAAAAGGTTCCCCTTAGCCTGAGAGCCCTGATTGATGAGTGATCCAGCTAGAGAGTGGAGGAACAGTATTCCAACCTATGCAAAGGCCTTGAGATCAGGATGGTTTCAGGAAATTCGAGAACACCATGAGTCTGTGTGGCTGCAATGGCAACAATGAACATGAGGTAAAAGGTGGCCAGAGGGGTTTTCATGGGCATGTGGAGTTTGTAGGCCAGGATATCAAGAGTTTGAATTGTGTTCAAAGGGTAACATAAAGCTATGGAGGTAGATGGGTGAACAGAAGAGAACCATCATCTGTTTTGTTTTGTTATAAGGATCACCCTATTCGCTACATGCAGAATAGGCTCTGTGTGTGTGTGGTGGTGGGGAGGAGGGGAATTGCCAAGAGTAGAAGCAGAGAGATAAATTGAGAGATCAGAAATGACTTGGACCACAAGGCTAGACTCGGAGGTGGTGAAAGTGGTCAGATTAAGGATGCACTTGAAAGTGGAGTTGTCAGGACCTGTTGATGGCTATGGCATGGCTGTGAAGGAAAGTGAAGAATCAGGATGCCTCCCAGGTTTTCAGCCTTGGCACTAGTGAGAGGACTGGCAACAGCTGAAATGGAAGCAACTGGGAGAGCTGTTCTGCCCTAGTGGTGGAAAACACACCACTGGCTCAGCTGGATACTTCCAAAGGGCTGCTCTGGTAATACCTCTAGTCAACAGGTATTTGATGAGTACTTCTGCCCTACCCTCAAGGAGTCCCAGGCTGCAAAGAAAAACTGATGTACAAACAGGTGATCATGCCGAGAGGGAAAGCCCACAAATCTTTCTGGGAATAAAGGAAAGGATGATGAAGCCAAATGTGGACTCAGGAAGGCTTTTTGGAGGAGATGACACCTAGCTAAGACTTGAAAGATGAATAAAAGCCAAAGAGGTTGGGAGAAGCAGTCAGGCAGTGGAAACAGCACTAGCAAAAGCACAGAGAACTGGAGCAGCATGATGACAAACCACACGCCTCTCACCAGGGAAGTGGAGGGTGGAAGGGAGCACAGGGATGCAGTTAGAGACGTTTGCAAGTTCCAGTCATAAATGGTTTTCACACTGTTCCTCAGAGATAAGCATCTATCCTATAAGTCTAAAGAGGAAACCACTGAAGAGTTTAAGAAAGGATTGCCAATGTCAGGAATTAGGATGATAAGCTCAGTTTCTAGGAGGTCCAGATGGTAACAAATAAGAACATGTCTTTGGCATTCATTGCTTCTACCACACATTTTGCCCTTGATCCCGGTTTTCTCGGGTGAGTTCTTCTATTGTATGTCCATAGTCTAATGGTCTAGAAGGTATAAAAGCTCACTCTTTGTTTAATTTTCTGCATTCTTCCAGTAAAGATCTAGCATGGAGGAAAAAATCTACAGAGTTCCCTGCTATATTGCCTGACTAGGATTTAAGCAAGATATTCATGAACCATCTTGAAATATCAGAAATAAAGATTCACTCCCAAACCCACCACCACTATCTGCATACCTGCTGCCATTTAATATCAACTGATTTTTAAACTTACAGTCAATGTCAATGACTAAGAGAGAAATCTCCATAGCTATTTAACTATGAAAAGATAGACATCAAGTCAAGCACAGACTTCAAAACTCTCCAAAATACTAATAGTTAACATTGGCTGAGTGTTTACTTACATACCAGGCACTCATCTAAACACATTTCATGCATTAATTAAATGTTTTCAAAATAGCTCTAGGAGATATTTAATTTGACAAATGAAAAAACTGAGGCTTAATTTATTCATCCAGGGTCACACAGCCAGAAAGTAGAAAAGCCAAGGTTGAACTTCAGGCATCTTGGCCCTAACGCCTTTTCTGGGAAAACAGTCCATAGCTTTACTCAATAATTCTTAAATCCTTTTATTTAAGAAGTATTCTTAAATAAAACCTTCTCTTCCAGAATATTCTCCAAGTCCCACTAACCAGGTTCAATTCCTACCTCTCCCATAATCTTCCCTGCTTAATAGGAGTCATTCCAATCTGATCTCAGATGGCATATGCATTCTATACCAGAAATGTGGTTAATTCCACTGCATTTATTCCCATAAAAACATAAAGAACTGTGGTTATTTCCACTGCATTTATTCTCTTGTCAACAAAATGAAGACAAGTTTTTTTTAAGTATTAATACTTTAAAAGAGTTAAAGGACTCTTTCTTTCTTTTGCACCCTATACATAGATATAAGTACTCCACCAAATGCAACTACCAAGTACCCAGCACACATAAACTATATATACCACATACACACATACAAGCACACATGTGAGTTTGGCCAAAACACGTAATAAAAGAACAAAATTACAGCAACTTCTGAACCAAAGAAAATGAGAAAAATCACATGCCATACAACATTAATTGCAGCAAAGTCCGTAGGTTGCAGAGTACATGGGCACGAACAAGATTCAACTTTGTGCAAGCAGTTGAATCTTGGCCTTTTATTTGCTATTTGTGGGACACTGAGCAAGTTAATCATGCCTCAGTTTCCTCATTTGCCAAATTTGCCATTTTTTTCTTGGGGGTTTATCCTGTAAGGCGCTTGAGCAAGAGTCACACTCAAGAAGATTCATTATGCTCTCACATTTTCATTTTGTGTCTTATAATGCATTGATTCATCTTTTGCTCAATTTGACTTCTAATATTCTGCATGGCTTAGAGAATAAAGTATGTGGACCTATCCAGAGCAGATGACCATCTGCCTCTAAGCTTGAGGCTCTTAATTCCAGCTCCATTGCCCATTGGTTGTAGTCACAGAACAGGGTAAATTTAACTCAAAACTCTCAATCCACCCTGGAGAAGTAAATTAAAGCCCAGAAGAATAATATGCCTTGACCAAGGTCACAGAGTGTGTTAACAATAAAGCCAGAACTAGAACTCAAAGCTTCCTATACTCAGCCCAATCTCTATTAGTAAATATTTCCTGAATGCATATTAATGTTTCAAGGCCTATGGATACAGAAATGAATAAAGCACAGTCCCCACACAAAAATATTGCCAATTGTATTGAAACCAACAGATGACCAATTGCAGTGTTTCCTAACCTTGTTTGTGTCTGTGTCTGTGTCTTTGTCTGAGACACATGATGCTTTCCTAACATGGGCCCTTGGAGAGTTGATTCCCAGCCACTCAATATTTACAAACTGGAAATTCACTAACCTGTAACCTGTCCCAGTTCCCAGTAGAAATTTGCACATTCAGAAATACTTTGAATAATCCTCATGTGGAAGATGAGGATGCTTCTGAAGAGGAAAATGCCAAAAGTAAGATAAATCAGACCAATGACTTAAAGTTGCTGGAAAGACATGTACATTTAGCAAGATGTCTGGAAGTGGGGGCTCCAAAGCTGATAGAATAGCTTGTGACACCAAAGCATTAGATTGATGTCTCTTACCTTCTCTCAGTGTTTCCCTCATATGCTCAGTTTGGTGTCCCCATCTTTAGGTATCACGATTTCACATAACTTGCATTTAAAGGCAAGAAACACAAGGCAATCAAGATGGGGTGAGTGGTATAGCAGGAGGAGAGAGAGAAGGACAGAGACAGAGAGAAAGAGAGAGAGAGATAGAGAGAGAAAGCGCACACTTGCCATGTATCTCTCCTTTTAGGAAGAAAGATAAATCTATCCTAGATAACCAGGAGTCCCCTTAAATCTCACTGGGCAGAGCTGGCTCACATAGCTGCCCTGCTGCAAAGGAGGCAGGCAAGCATGCATCTGGCTCATTCAACCTACATAATTAGAGGCAGGTAAGGGAAAAACCAACTTTAGCATGACTATTGGCAGGCAAACAAAAATGTCTGCTTAACCCAAACTGTGTAGGTTTGTTGAAGGAATGCATGATCCTCCCTGGGAATCACAAACAGCTCTCCTTGCAGAGCCAGCATCCAGGAGTTTGCAAATCTCTAGTTCTTGGGCCTAAGAAACTTTCTGAACCAAGCTGGAAGGGAGAAGAAACAGGTCAAGCAGATTTCAAGGACACGTACCATTCTGGAAGGGAGAAAGAAAGAGGCTAAGCAGATATCAAGGACACCTGCCATTCTTCTACAAATCACATTTTGCCAGATTTTACCTTCTGTGCCTGGGTCTTCAGTGGCCTGTGATAATGGAATACTACCATTCACTAAGCCATGGAATTCTGCCATTTACTACAGCTCAGAATTTTATCAACTGTTGATACTGGAATTCTAACCCAAGCAGATCTTCCATTCAGTCATCATCTAGGATTCAGAATCTTGCCATTCCCAGAACCTCAATCCCCACCCCATTTATTTCCGAGAACTTGAGGGTAGCAAGAAGATGTCAAATCCCAACCTAATGAGTCAGTGTAACTGATTCCTAGTGAATAGTCTGTTGCCTTGTAACCTCCCAAGATAGCTGTGATTAGAAAACAGGATTCTCAAAGCTAACTTTGGGTCCACCCATTACTAAATCTGTCCCCTCCTCCCCCAGCTCCTCCCTTGGAAATGTCCCAAGACAATGTGCTGTGAGACTCATCTTCCCCTCTATGAGTAATAACTCCTGCAAGGGGCATGTCAGAAGTGCCCTGACAGGAAAGCCTGGCGACCTGCCAGAGGAACCTTTCACTTTTTTCCGCCTGCTCTGCTCTGTTTCCCTTTTCCTCCTAAAGGGAAGATCTGAAGGTATTCCGTTTAGTCACCCAGGGTAAGCCGTTTTGACTTGTCGACAGTAAATACTGCTCTGTCCTAACTCCCCGTGACTGACACACAAACCTGTTATTTCAACATCACTCTCTGAAACCTCCCTCCAGAAACCTCAAGGCAGTTGTGTATGTTGTCAGTAGGTCTATGGGCCTGAACAAGGCATTCTGGTGTAGTGAAAGTCAACGTCCCTGGAGTCATTCAAACTGCGATGGACTCTCAGTCTCTTCACTTTCCAGCTCTGGGATGTTGGCCGCTTATCCAGTGAGCCTCTTGTTCTCCTCTGTAAAATGGAGATAATAGTGCCTACTTTACTGGTTTGTTGTAATTAATAAACATCATGCTGGTAAAAGGTTTACACCTACAATGATGCCTGGAACAAAACAAGTGATTTTAGAAAGAATACACGTAGAGGTGTGTGTTTGTGTGTGTGATGTATGTGTGTATGTGTCTATACTCATTCATGCATATATGCATTCAACAAGTACCTCCTGCCTACTAACTGCCTGATCTTAATCTAGGCGTTGGACATGTAAATACTAAACAAAATTGTCAAAGTCTCATCTATGTTTTAGAGTGGAAGATAGACAATAAGTAAATAGATGTGTATTGTGACAAGTGTCAATAAGAGCTATGAAGGACAGTAAAACATAGCAAACAGATGAGGAGGGCTGGAGAGGCCAAGGCATCCATTTAAGTAGGGTGCTTGGGGCAAGGCTCTGAGAGGGTAGCATGGAAGGGAGACCTGAAAGAAAGGAGGGAGAAACCACATGTCTTGGTTCCTCTCTACCCACTGCCACCAAACTATTTCTCCTATACCCTTCCCAAGCTTAGTAAATGATAATTCCACTCTAGGAGTTTCCCAGGTCAAAAACCTTACTGTCAGCCTTGACTCTTTCCTTCACACCCATGCTATGCCAACTGTAGCTGCAGCCAGCTCTATGGATGTCTGGGAAGGAGTCTTCCAGGTGGAGAATAGCAAGGTCAAAGGCTGAAGAGAGGAAGCTCCCTGGCCTGCTGTGGACAGTGAGGAGGCCGAGAGGCTAGAGAAGGACAGTGAGAGAAGGCCAGAGGATCAGCTGAGATCACTCACCTCAGACTTTGTGGACCAGATTAAGGAATTTTTAGTTTTCCTCTCAGGAAAACGGGAAGTCATTGGAGATGTGTGGACAGAGGAGTGTCATGTTCTGAATTATGTTAATAAGGAATCACTCTGGCTACTCTGTGGAGAAGGCCAAGTGCAGAAGCAAGGGATGCATCAGGAGGCTCCTGTGACAGATCAACTGGGAAGTCATGGTTGCTTGGTCTAGAGTGGCCATAAGAGAATTGATGATAAGGCATTATTTAAGGGTAAATTTTGAGGACAGAGTTGGTTGCAGTTGCTGTTGGAATAGGCATGGATGTGAAAGAAAGGAGTCAAGGCTGACAGTAAGGTTTTTGACCTGAAAAATTCCTAGATTAGAATTATCATTTACTGAATTGGGGAAAGCTATAGGAAAAGTAGTTTGGTGGTGGTGAAATGGGAATGGGGCAGTGGAACCAAGAGTTCATTCATTGAATAAATATGTTACTGAGACTCTTGTGCCAGGCATCTTGCTTAGCACTGGGAATACACTGATGACTAGACAGAAACAGGCTTGGCACTCATGAAACTCAAGTAGCACAAAGAGACAACATTTATTGAGTCCTTACTAGGAGGCAAGCATCATGCTAAGTATTTTTTATTTAATGAAGCTGACTGTCTGGTAGGAGAGACAGTCATTAAACAAGTAATTATTCAAATATTTATTTAATTACAAGTGGAAAAGTACAGAGCATATCCCTGTGTATAATTTGGGAGAACTGCTCCCCAGGCTCCTTAGGGAAGGTGATACTGGGCTAGAGGAGAGGAGCAGTAGTTTTGAGAATCTGGTCAATATGGAAAGATTTGCTGACATATTCAGATTCGAGACTTTTTTCTTTTCTTTTTTTTTTTTTTTTTTTGAGGGATTTTTGCTCTTGTCACCCAGGCTGGAGTGCAGTGGCACAATCTCGGCTCACTGCAACCTCCGCCTCCCAGATTCAAGTGATTTTCCTGCCTCAGACTCCCAAGTAGCTGGGAATACAGGCGCCTGCCCCCGTGTCCGGCTAATTTTTTGTATTTTTAGTACAGATGGGGTTTCATCATGTTGGCCAGCCTGGTCTTGAACTCCTGATTTCAGGTGATCCACCCTCCTTGGCCTCCCGAAGTGCAGGGATTAGAGGCATGAGCCACTGTACCTGGCCTGGAGACCACTTATTATTTTGTAGGCATATCCCATCTTATCTCTGGGAGTGGGGAGGACATGACCTTCTGCTTGAGTCCATGGATTCAATGATCAGAACTTCCATGATAGGGGTACTAAAGTGGTCTAGAATCTCTGCCCAGGCCATTTCTTGGCATGGCAAGCTAATCCTCTCTGCTTCCTGCCTACCTATCCCACTTGGGCCAATCTAACAGGAAACATCTAGACTGCAGAAAACGACTTCTCCCTCTGACCACCACACTTCTACGTGAATCCCATTCCTAGACTCAACTTACCTCTCCAACCCCATTTGAATATGTCCCATTGAGCCTCTGATCATGTCTCATCTTGTACGATTCTGAAATTTATCTCATTCCTTATTTCCCAGCAATACTGCAAACCCCTTGAAGACAGGGATGGTGCCCTGTTCTGCTTTTGTATCCCCGACAGACATCACAATGCAAACTGCTCAGGGCTGAAATCACTTGAGTGAGACATTGTGAACCAAAGACCTTGACATCATTTAAGAGAGGATGTTTGGAACGAAAATCATCTTGTCAATGCTCAGAGTTCAGCCTGACTCAGGCTAACCAACGTGCCCATGCAGCTGGGAGATATATCAGAGTGTCCGTTTATTAATTTTCAATGGGGGGAAAGAAGGCAAAATGTTCAGGTTGACGTGGTCTGAGTTGGTGAGTTTCCTTCCCTGAAGCCAAGTCACAGGGGAACCAAGTCATGACTGGAAACCATTTTATTTTTATTTTCTCTCTACGAGAAGCCATTTTTGCAGAAATCAGAAAATAATTGAGCCCCTTACGATGTAGTCTGTGAGAGGACTCATGGCAGCATAAATTGCCATTTATAACTAATGGGATTATTTCTCCAACCTGGGTAACCTAATGACTTTGTCCATGTATTTCAAGGCACCCAAATCTCTCCCTTGCTGGAAGTGTAACACCTCCCACTAGAGCTTACAAGATTAGCCTCTTTAGGCTGAAAAAGATGCCCAGTAAATGATGAACACACAGACATGGGGTTTTTGCTTCACTAGACATAGCCCAAAGGAACTAATTTATGCTTCCCTTTTCTTTTTGGCATATTTTGGGAGGCAATCCACCACCATGTTGATTTCAGACTTAAGAAGGAGAAATTGAGGGCCTGGGTGTACTAGAAACAAACTTTATAAATAATTAAGTTTCAGACAACTAGCTTCAGAGACTACTGGAAATACCTTAGGATTAGCATCAACAAGAAACTTGAGCATTTAGAAACCATGATGATTTCAGATATGCCCACAAGAAAACAATGTTTCAACACAAAAGGCAGGTGTTGAGTGTGTAGAACTGTTCCAAGTAAATCATTCTATTATTTCTGCATAGTCCTCTATAATTGAAAAAGTCCTTTCTGAAAAATTTACTAGGGAAAGAAAACTTGCATTTTGTGCATCAGCTTTTTTACTTAGGCTTTTACATGTGTTAACACTTATGTTCCTTGCAATGGCAGATGAAGAAAATGTAGCTGAGTGAAGTTGAGTGGGTTGTTTATTGTCAACAAGTCCTGAGAGACAGAGTCGGTAATTGAAATCAGAGGTGGGGGCTCTTGTCCAAGCTTCTCCCACAACCGCATTCTGGGGCACTTCGTGGAGAAATGCCACTCAGCAATCTGCATTCAGCTCTGCTGTTGCTGTGGTTTTCGAATTGGCTACACATCAAAAAACACGTGAGAATCTTGTCAGCCTCAGATTTCTAAGCCTGACCTCAGAGGTTCTGATTCTCTTGGTATGGCACGGGCCCCAGGGGTCTAGATTTTTGCATCAGGGTAGGATCAGGTACCTATGAATATTCCAGGTGCCTGCCTTCATACAAAGCACCCTGAGGTGATAAGTATTACATATTCTTGTTCCTGGTCCTAGGGTTTATATTTAGCTTAATTCTATAAAATAAAAACTTCGGACATTTAACACACCCTGCCTCATTTGATACGGTTGTCCATGAAATTGAGAGACAGTGGAAAACTCATTGATCTTGCTATTTACCATGAGTCGCAGACCTAGTAACTTAGTCTCTCTGAGTTTCAGTGTCTCCATTGTTGAAAGCAGGGCTTATAGTAACTACTCTCTAGAGATACGGAATTCAAGTACGATAATATGTGTATTAGCTGTAGTAGTAGCCACTTATCGGAGCAGGAGGTAAAGGGCACAGGTTCTACAGCCTGACAGCCTAGAGTCATATCCCAAAGCTTTTAGCTACTGACTGTGTGATCTAAGGGAAGTTACTTAACTGCTCTGTGCCTTAGTGTTACAATCTATAAAATAAGAAATAATAATAGTACCAACTCAGAGACTATCAGGAGAAATAAATGAATTAATATGTAAAAGGTTTTGGCTGCATCACAGAAACTTTGGTAAGTCGTGTATTTTCATTAATTTCAAATAATATTTTATTTTTGCCTTAATTTTGATGTTTGCCCAGGAGTTATTCAGGAGTAAATTGTTTAATTTTAATGTATTTGTGTAGTTTTAAGAGATCTTCCTGATATTGATTACTATTATTATTGCACTGTGGTCCCAGAGTGTTTGGTAATATTTCAATTTTTGAATTTATTGAGACTTGCTTTATGATCGAGCATATAATGGACCTTAGAATACATTTTTTGTCCAGATGAGAAGGACGAATATTCTGTCATTGTTGGGCAAAGTGCTGTGTAGATCTCTATGAGGTCCAATTGGTCAAGCATTGAGTTTAAATCTAGAGTTTCTTTGTTAGTTTTCTGCCTTGATAATCTGTCTAATATTGTCAGTGGGATGTTGAAGTCTTTTACTATTACTGTTTTCATCCAAAGCAGTGTTAAGAGACAGTTTATAACCCTGAATGCCTTCATCAAATAGTTAGAAAGATATCAAATTAAAAATCTAACTTTGCACCCAGAGGAATTAGAAAAAAGAAAAAAAAAAGGAACAAACTAATCCCAAAGAAAATAAATCATTAAAATGAAATAGAAGAAAATAATTAAATTAGAGAACTTAAGGAAGTTGAGATGCAAATATCAATACAAAAAGTCAAAGAAAGCAAGAGTTTATTCTTTGAAAACATAGACTGCTAGCTAAATTAACAAAAAAATGAAAGAGAAGATCCTAATGAGCACAATCAGAAATAACAAATGATATTACAGCTGATCCCACAGATAGGCAAAAGATCTTCAGAGATTTATGAACTTATGAACAACTCTATGCACACAAATTAGAAAATCTAGAAGAAACAGATAAATTGCTAGAAGCACACAATCTCCCAAGATTGAATTCAGAAGAGATTAAAACCCTGAAGAGACTAATATCAACTTCTGAAATTGAATCAGTAATAAAGAACCTAACAACAACAACAATGAAAAAAGCTCTGGACCAGATAGATTCACAGCTGAATTCTACCATGCATACAAAGAACTGATACTGATTCAACTGAAACTATTCCAGAAAAGTCAGGAGGAGGGGCTATTCCCTAACTCATTCTGTGACGTCAGCATCAGCCTGATATAAAAATCTGGCAAAGACACAATGAAAAAGGAAAACTCCAGGCCAATATTCCTCATGAACAGAGATGCAAAAATCCTTAACAAAATATTAGCTGACCAAATCTAGCAACACATCAAAAAGTTAATACACCATAATCAATTAGTCTTTATTCCTGGGATGCAAGACTGGTTCAACATACACAAACCAATAAATGTCATTCACCACATAAATAGAATTAAAAAGCAAAAAACATATGATCATCTCGACTGACACAGAAAAAACTTTCAATAAAATTTAACATACTTCATGATAAAAACCCTTGACAGACTAGGCATCAAAAAATATACCTCAAAATAATAAGAGCCATCTATGACAAATCCACAGACAGTATCATATTAAATAAGCAAAAGGTGGAAGGATTCCCCTTGAGAACAGAAACAAGACAAGAATGTCCACTCTAACAACTCCTATTCAACATAGTACTGGAAGTCCTATCCAGAGCAATCAGGCAGGAGAAAGAAATAAAAGGCATTCAAATAAGAAAAAAAAAAAATCAAACTATCTCTTTTTACCGATGATGTGATTCTATATCTAGAAAATTCTAAACACTCTGCCAAAAGGCTCCTAGAATTAATAAACAATTCTAATGATGTTTCAGGTTACAAAATCTATGTATAAAATTCAGTAGCATTTCTATACACCAACAATGTCCAGACTGAGAGTAAAATCAAAAACACAATCCCACTTATAATAGCCACAGAAAGGATGAAATACCTGAAAATACAGCTAACAAAGGAAGTGAAAGATCTCCACAAGGAGAACTGCAAAATGCTGC
Source organism: Macaca fascicularis (assembly GCF_037993035.2). Taxonomy (NCBI): domain Eukaryota; kingdom Metazoa; phylum Chordata; class Mammalia; order Primates; family Cercopithecidae; genus Macaca; species Macaca fascicularis. The sequence continues at coordinate 137,126,160 of NC_088382.1, forward strand.
CCAAAGAAATCAGAGATGACGCAAATAAATGGAAAACCATTCCATGATCATGAATTGGAAGACTCAATATTGTAAAAATGGCCATACTGCCCAAAGCAATTTACAGATTCAGTGCTATTCCCATCAAACTACCAATATCATTCTTCACAGAGCTAAAAAAAAAAAAAAAGGATTCTAAAATATGGTTTCTATGTGAAACCAAAAAAGAGCCTAGCCAAGGCGATACTAAGCAAAAAGAACAAAGCCAGAGGCACCACATTACCCAACATTTAAACTATACTACAGGGCTATAGTAACCCAAAGAGCATGCTACTGGTACAAAGATGGACACACAGACCAATGGAACAGAACAGAGAGCCCAGACATAAGGCTGCACACCTACAACTATCTTATCTTTGACAAAATAGGCAAAAACAAGCAATTCAGAAAGTACCCACTATTTAATAAACAGTGCTGGGATAACTAGCTAGCCATATGCAGAAGATTGAAGCTGGAACCCCACCTTTTGCCATATACAAAATGGATCAAAGATTTAAATGTAAGACCTCAAACTATAGAAATTCTAGAAGACAACTTGGAAAATACTCTTCTTAACATCAGTCTTGGCAAAGAATTTTTGACTAAGTTCCCAAAACCAGTTGCAACAAAAATAAGTGGGACCTAATGAAACTACAGAGTTTCTGCACAGCAGAAGAAAATTTTTTCTATTATACTTTAAGTTCTAGGGTACATGTGCACAACGTGCAGGTTTGTTACATATGTATACATGTGCCATGTGGGTGTGCTGCACCCATTAACTCGTCATTTACATTAGCTTTATCTCCTAATGCTATCCCTCCCACCTCCCTCACCCCACAACAGGCCCCGGTGTGTGATGTTCCCCTTCCTGTGTCCAAGTGATCTCATTGTTCAATTCCCACCTATGAGTGAGAATATGTAGTGTTTGGTTTTCTGTTCTTGTGATAGTTTGCTGAGAATGATGGTTTCCAGCTGCATCCGTGTCCCTACAAAGGACATGAACTCAGCCTTTTTTATGGCTGCATAGTATTTCATGGTGGATATGTGCCACATTTTGTTAATCCAGTCTGTCACTGATGGACATTTGGGTTGATTCCAAGTCTTTGCTATTGTGAATAGTGCCACAATAAACATACGGGTGCATGTGTCTTTATAGCAGCATGATTCATAATCCTTTGGGTATATACCCAGTAATGGGATGGCTGGGTCAAATGGTATTTCTAGTTCTAGATCCTTGAGGAATCGCCACACTTTCTTCCACAATGGTTGAACTAGTTTACAGTCCCACCCACAGTGTAAAGTGTTCCTATTGCTCCACATCCTCTCTAGCACCTGTTGTTTCCTGACTTTTTAATGATTGCCATTCTAACTGGTGTGAGATGGTATCTCATTGTGGTTTTGATTTGCATTTCTCTGATGACCAGTGACGATGAGCATTTTTTCATGTGTCTGTTGGCTGTATAAATGTCAGAAGAAATTGTTAATAAAGTAAATACACAACCTACAGGGTAGGAGAAGATATTCAGAAACTATGCATCCTACAAAGGACTAATATCAAGAATCTACAGGAAACTTAAACAAATCAACAAGCAGAAAACCGCCCCATTAAAACACAAGCAAAGGACATGAACAGACAGTTCTCAAAAGAAGACATACAAGCAGCCAACAAACATGAAAAAAAATTCTCAACATCATTAATTGAAGAAGTACAAATCAAAACCACAATAAAATACTGTCTCTTACCAGGCAGAAAGGCTACTATTAAAAAGTCAAAAAATAACAGATGCTGGTGTGACTGTGGAGAAAAGTGAATGCTTATACACTTTTGGTGGGAATGTAAATTAGTCCAGCCACTGTGGAAGGTAGTCTGGAGATTTCTCAAAGAAGTTAAAACAGAGCTGCCATTTGACCCAGCAGTTCCATTACTGGGTATACACCCAAAGAAAAATAAATTATTCCACCAAAAAGACACATGTACTTTTATGTTTATCCCTGTGCTACTCAACGATAGCAAAGATGTGGAATCCACTCAGGTGGCCATCAATGGTAGATTGGATGAAGAAAATGTGGTACATACACACAATGGAATACTATGCAGTCATAAAAAAGAATGAAATCATGCCTTTTGCAGCAACATAGATGCAGTTGGATGCCATAATTCTAAGCAAATTAATGTAGGAACGGAAAACCAAATACCACATGTTCTCACTTATAAGTGGGAGGTAAACATTGAGCACACATAGACATAAATATGGGAATAATAGATGGTATAGACACTAGAAGGGGTAGGGAAGGAGGGAGCATGGGTTGAAAACCTACCTATTGGGTACCATGCTCACTACTTGGGTGATGGAATCTATACCCCAAACCTCAGCATCATGCAATATTCCCATGAAACAAACCTGCACATGTATCCCCTGTATCTAAAATAAAAGTTGAAATTTAAAATAAATGTTAACTAATATTTATTGAAGGCACACTGTTTTATTTATTGAGGGTATACTAGTATTTATTAAGGGCCCTGTGTCAGGCTATATACATATATATATGTATTTTCCCCCGCAATGCCTCTGAGTCAGTTAATATTAGTTTCCTCATTTTACAGATGACAAAAATTAGTCGTAGTATCTTGCCCCAGGTCTGACAGCCAGCAAATGGGAGAGCTGGATTCTGAACACAGGCAGGCTCCAGAACTTAAAATACTATGCAATACTGCATAGTAGTTGTAGAACTTAAATAATAGTATTATTGCCTAGTGTTATGCAATATTTCACAGTATAATGCAGAACTGAAAATGCTATCATGATATCGCTATGTTGTGCTAGTCACTGCACATTCTCATCTTCTGGTTGTAGGCTTCTGAGTGGGTGGAAACGAGTTGCATTGTATCTCCTACCTTTGGTATAGAGTCCTGTTCATGATAGAAAATATGCTTAAAAGAACTAGAAAGACAGGGAGGAATGGGATGACACCTGCATTTTGGCAGATGTTTTAAAAATTCTGGAAACCCAAGGAGCAGTTGGCCAGTCACAGGCTGTGTGTGTGCACATGTGCTTGACCACACTCTCTATTCCCCTCCAGTCAGAGCTTAAACATCTTTTCACGGAGCTCTGCTGTGGAAAGTCTAGAAACACATTCTACTCTCTCTAAAAGCAAGAACTAAAAATACACAAATAGGCCAGGCATGGTAGTGGGCACCTATAACCTCAGCTACTCAGGAGGCTGAGGCAGGAGAATTGCTGGAACCCGGGAGGCAGAGGTTGCAGTGAACCAAGATCATGCCATTGCACTCCACCCTGAGTGACAACAGCGAGACTCCGTCTCAAAAAAAAAATAAAAAAATGAGAACATAATCCACAGGAATGAATCTCCAGTGTAAGAATGGTGACACTTTGATACATCCAGGAGAGGGATCTTAGACTCAGGACAGGTTATATGCAATAGACAGTTTACAGCCTTAAAGGTTATAGAATTCAGCCTGCTACTGAGAAAGCAAAGGCTAGAGACATCCCACAATGACACAGTCGTCGACCAAATGCTCACCCCTGTTTTCTGGGGCTCTGAATCCAGGCTGCTGAATCTCAGGAAAGGTTGTTTTTCATACTGCCCTTTCAAATTATAGCACCTTTGCTGTCTCCATCTAAAACTGGCCCTACCACCATTTCATCGACTTTTACATTCTGATGTCCCCATTTCAGAGAGATTTCTTTGAAACAGAGCCAGCCCTTCCAGTAAGCATATATAACAGAATGGTGATTTCAGAGAGTGGAGCCTGGTGGAAACAAAACCCAGACATGTAAAATTTGACACCTTAACCGACATAAGTGCCCACATTCCCTGCAAGTTCCCACTCTCTGCCTCACTCCACCTTCAACATGCCCATAATTTTATTCTGAGGAAAACCACAACCAGCACTTACCACCAGAGTCCAAATTCCCTGGCAGCAGCCTTGCTTTTAAAAGGGAGACATTAAAAAAATTGTCAAGACCTATGGGGCTTTCTAGCACATTAAAAAGGCCCTCAAAAACTGTGTTACACCAAGTATAATATTATCTTTTTCTTTAAGAGATTTCTTAATTGGTTCCATGCAAAAGGTTTGTAGGTAATAGGTTTTAAATAAATAATAATGTTCCACCACCCTGACTGGCCAAGAAAGTAAATGCCTTTTTCCCTGACTTGGGTGAGCATTGGGATGGAAAAAAGGTCTGTGTGAAAATTTTGGCCTCACTGTAAAAAGGCAAGACCTCAATTTGGGGGCTCAGATGTAATCAACCATGGTTTAGTTTCAGTAATTTGGTTGCAACAATTATTTGGCAAACATAGTACTAGGTATTGGTGAGATGGAGATGACAGACGGCATAACTGAATGCTCAGAATAATTAAGTTAAATTTATTAATAATTAACAAGTATGTTAATTAATATTGAATAAATGAAGTTTATTTGAGCTTCAGTCTTTCTGTGCTCCTCACAGTTACAAAAATATAGCATACCCTTCTGGTTCTCAAGGAGTTTCCAACACAGATCTCTGATCTGGAGTGCCTCTCTTCCTCTTCGTCCTGAAGGTAGTCAGTGAGGCTCAGAAATTTTCTGATTCTCTTCCTTCCAGATACCTCCTTATGCTTTTGCACTCAATTGTTGCCATGGACTTGATTTGGTCAATGAAATGTAAGTGAAAGCAATGTTTGTCTCTTCAGGCAGAGGCTGAAAGCCAGTGCTTACTTTTGTTTCATTCTCTCTCTTCCTCTTGTCACTTTCCAAATGGTAGAGGCCCTATCAGCCTGGGTCCTGGAGTGAAGAAACATGAAGTAACACTCTCCCAAATTACCCATAACAGAAATGGAATAAGGAAGAAATAAATCTTATTATGATCTCAAGTTCTGAGAGCTGTTTGTTACACAGCATAGCATAACCTAGACTAACTGATACATACCTCATCTACCCATTTACCATTTACCTAACTCTAATCATCCTTCAGCTCTCTGCTTCATGGTTGCTTCAAAAGAGAAGACTTTACTGCTCACCCTTTGAACAGTAAAGTCTTCTCTTGTGGAGTAACCATGAAACAAAGAGCTTCATCAGATGCCCACAAGTTCATTTCAATAGTTTGCAAAGCTTCCTCAATATAATGCTTATCATATTCTTAAGATTGTTAGTTAATTTATTTATAGCCCGTGATTGGTTATGAGCTCCTTAAGAGTCTAGGCCTCATACACACTCTTATCTTTAGTATATAAGTATAGAATAAATATGGGAATATTTACTATAGATTTACTTTAATACTCTGTATTATGTATACATAATATGTATTATGTATTCACCACCCAGGACTGCCTCAGAGTATTATGTATACATAATACATAATAAACATGATATACATGTTATACATAATGTATACATAGTATACATAATATACATACATGTATATGTAGTATACATATATACATAATACTGATATAAGGTGCTATGGTTTGAATGTATGTGCCCCTCCAAAATTCATTTTGAAACTTATATAACACTAGTAAAAGGTAAGGCCTTTTTAGTGTGATTAGGCCATGAGGACTCTGCCCTCACAGATGAGATTAGCAACCTTATAAAAAGACCAGAGGGAACTAGCTAGGCCCTTCTGTCCTTCTACCTATTCTCTTATGTGAGTACACAGAGTTCATCGTTTTTTGCCCCCTTCCACCACAATGAGGGCACAGTAAGAAAGCTCTGTCTTGGAAGGATAGAGTAGCTTTCACCAGACACAGAACACATAGAATATACTGGTGCTCTAATATTGGACTTCCCAGACCATATAACTGTGGACAATAAATGCATACTGTTTATAAATTACCCAGTCTCTGATATTTTATTATAGCAGCATAAACAACTAAGACAGAAATTGATACCAAGAAGTGGGGTGTTCCTATAACAAATACCTGAAAAATGTGGAAGTGACTTGAAATTGGGTAATTTGTAGAGACTGGAAGAGTTTGGAGAATCAGGCTAGAGAAATAGCCTGTATTTTCATTAACAGAGTATTAAAGTAATTCTGAAGAGGGCTCAAATGAAAAGCTGCAGAGAGAACCTAAACTCTCCTAGAGACTGAGTGGTTATAAACAGAAAGTTCATAGAGATACAGACAGTGAAGGCCATCCTGAGGAGATCTTAGGTGGAAATGAAGAACAAGGCATTGGAAACTGGGGGAAAGGTTATAAGTTGGCAAAGAATTTGGCGACTGATGCCCACGTTCTAATGTTTTGTGAAAGGCAGAAGTTATAAGTGATATACTAGGATATTTTGCAGAAGAAATCTCTAAACAAAGTGTTGACAGTGCTGCATGACTGTTTATAGGAAAAGATGAGAAGGGAGAAACAACTTAAAGACAGAGCTTATCATCATCACTGCCCATCAGGGAAATGCAAATCAAAACCACAATGAGATACCATCTCACACCAGTTAGAATGGCAATCATTAAAAAGTCAGGAAACAACAGGTGCTAGAGAGGATGTGGAGAAATAAGAACACTTTTACACTGTGGGTGGGACTGTAAACTGGTTCAACAATTGTGGATGAGAGTGTGGCGATTCCTCAAGGATCTAGAACTAGAAATGCCATTTGACCCAGCCATCCCATTACTGGGTATATACCCAAAGGATTATGAATCATGCTGCTATAAAGACACATGCACACATATGTTTATTGTGGTGCTATTCACAATAGCAAAGACTTGGATCCAACCCAAATGTCCATCAGTGACAGACTGGATTAACAAAATGTGGCACATATCCACCATGAAATACTATGCAGCCATAAAAAAGGCTGAGTTCATGTCCTTTGTAGGGACATGGATGCAGCTGGAAACCATCATTCTCAGCAAACTATCACAAGAACAGAAAACCAAACACTGCATGTTCTCACTCATAGGTGGGAATTGCACAATGAGATCACTTGGACACAGGCGGACATCACATACCGGGGCCTGTTGTGGGGTGAGGGAGGTGGGAGGGATAGCATTAGGAGATAAAGCTAATGTAAGTGACGAGTTAATGGGTGCAGCATACCAACATGGCACATGTATACATAGGTAACAAACCTGCACATTGTGCATATGTACCCTAGAACATAAAGTATATATAAAAAAAAAAAAGACAGAGCTTATAATCAGAAGGGAAGCAGAACATAAAGCGTTGGACAATTATCAGCCTGGCCATGTAAAGAATGGAAAGGCACTGCTTTGGAGAGAATAATCCTAAGGGTGTGGCCAAGTGACTCTTTGACAAATAAATTAGTATACCTAGAAGGAAGCAGATGCTATTCCATCAAGACAATGGAAGAATGACATCAAAGTCATTTCAAAGATCTTGGAAGCCACCACTTTCATCACAGGCCCAGAGTGCCAGGGCCCTGAAGGCAGAACAATTTCATAGGTGGTACCTTGAGGTTTCACCACCCAGGACCGCCTCAGGCTTCTGCTGCACTATTCTGGCCCAACACTCTTTGTCTGTCCCAGCTGTAGCTCCTCAAGTGCATCCAAGGTATGGTTCAAACCACTAGTCCAGAGAGCATAAGGTAAACCATGGCAGCATCCATGTGGTGCTAACTGAGCAAATGCTCAGAGTGCATGAGCTAAGCAGGCATGGCTACCTCCTCCTGGATTTTAAAGGATGCTTACGAGAGCCTTGCGGCCTAGGCAGAGAACTATCACAGTGGCAGGGTTACCACAGATAGCCCCTCCTAGGTCAATGCTTAGTGGAGCCGTGGGGGCAGGGCCACTCCTGAGGCTGCCCAGAGTCTTGCAGGCACCAACCCATATCCCAGTGTGTCAAGAACTCAGGAATGGAGTCAAATAAAATTATTTTCAGTCCTCAAGATTTGAGTGTTATTTGCCTTGTTGGGTTTTGAATGGGCGTAGGACCTACTACTCCTTTCTTCTTTCCTATTTTTTCTCTTTTGGAATGGAAACATCTATCCCATGCCTATCCCACCCAGTACATTTGAAGCACATAACAAAATATATTCATTCTATCCCAATAACTCCAAAAGTCTTAATTCATCTAGCATCAACTTTAACTTATAAATCTAGAGTCTTATCTAAGTATCATCGAAATCAGATATGGAGGAATTCTTCTCCAGCAGAGTCTATGAAATCTGACAAGATACAGATATCTATATGTCCACATATGTAACTATCTGTTGAATTCATTCTCTAACCACTTCTATCAAGTCACTGTGCTAAAACTGCTTACTTAATGCTCATTAGTGTTACACACACACACACACACACACACACACACTTGCTGTTAGATTTTACTCTCTTGGTGGATTTTACTCTCTTGCTGCTAGATAAGGGGTACCTAAGGTAAGATATACCTATCTTAGAGTTTGCACATTATCTGCATTATTGAACATAAAGTAAAAGCCAAATGGGGGAAAAGGGAAGTTTAGTGTTCCATGATCATTGTCTTACCCGAAACAATTAGGAAGCCACCATTCAGCTTTCTAGGCTACGTAATTGTCATTTATCATGAATGGCTGATAAGGGGTTGAATCTGTGAGGTTTTCCCATAGAGGAAAGGGAAATGCTGATTCTAACTTCAGCCGACAGCAGTTGTCTCTAACTCACCCACACTGTTGAGAAGAACTTAAGAACTATTTTACTTTGCTCTTTTTCTTATCTATTTATTTATTTAGAGACAGAGTCACACTCTGTCACCCAGGCTGGAGTGCAGTGGCGATCTCGCCTCACTGCAACCTCCGCCTCCTGAGTTCAGGCGATTCTCCTGTCTCAACCTCCGTAATAGGTGGGATTACAAGCATGCACCACCATGCCCAGCTAATTTTTGTATTTTTAGAAGATACAAGGTTTTGTCATGTTGGCCAGGCTGGTCTCGAACTCCTGGTCTCGTGATCCACCCGCCTCAGCCTCCCAAAGTGCTGGAATCACAGGTGTGAGCCACTGCACCCAGCCTTTAAGAGCTATTTTATTTCCAATGCAGAATGGAACCTCAACACCATCATGGATGAGTTCCAGATTCATAAGACTTTAGGCCTGCAGGGGACATCAGACACAATCTAACTGAGCTCCTTCACTGTAGAGATGTGGGAAAGGAGGCTCAAGATAGGAAAGAGACTTGCCCAAGGCCACACAGCTGGTTAATGGAGAACAAGAGACAACACTCATTTCTCCCAACCACCATGCCAGTGGGAGCTCCAGGTCCACCCTGCCCGAGAGCTTCATGACCACCTCGAAGATGGCCCAATGCTGCCTTTTAAAAGGGATCAGTGCCTGGGCCATCTGATGATGAATTCATTAGAGGTAAAATAAATGCTTATAAAAGGGAAAATGGAGATGTGTAATTCTACCTCTTGATTCAGAGAAATCCTTTAATTGGGTCTACAGTGTTCATAAACCTCTATAATTTGAAAATTGAACAGCACAGTTTTCTATGTACAAGTGCAAAAACAGGGTCAGAAGTTAGGAAAATTGTAAAGATGGAATGTGACATTCTGGTTCCTCAATCTTTACCTACAAAAATCTCTCCTTGCTCTCTTCTATTCTATCAAATCCTAGTCTCAGATTCTTAATTTACACTAAGGTATAGATGACTGACAGCAAAATGGCCACTCTCAGGGGCATTTGGGGACAAAGGGATGACATTGCGATTATTGACCTGTCACACTGGGGGTATCAGAGCCAGAGAGAAGACATGGAGTCTGAAAAGAAAGGCTGTACCCACAATAAAGAATTATCCAGCCCTGAATGTCCATTGTGCAGAGGTCGAGATATCCTGCTCTGGGTTACAGAAAGTTGCATTAATTCCTAGCATGAATCATCAGATGGGCACCTTGAGAGCAATCTGCCATTTCCATAACTTTATGCCTTTGCCTTTTTTTCCGAAAAGGAAGGGTTTAACCAAGCCATGCTTACGACCAGCCTCAGCCTCCCATTAACTGGCACCATTGGCATCCTGGCCCCTGTGTATTTGCACAGTCCCTGCTACACACTTCACTAAATACTTCTCAACTTCACAATAATTCAGGGAAAGGAGACAGTATTATTATTCATATCCCACATATGAAGAAACAAAGAAGGAGGCAATTTACCAGGTTTTCACAGGGAGGAAGAGGAAGGGTCAGAATTCCAATCCAGATTGATCTGAGCTCCAGAAACTAAACTATCACACTATCACACTTCAGAGAGGAGTGCAGATTATAAAACACAGACTATTTTAAGAAATGCTCAGGGGCAGAGCAACAGCACAGGTGCCATCCAGTGCTGTTTGTGGAGAGAAGGTATTCGGAGGCCACATCGTAGGGCAGGACATTTCTTCCTAAGCTAGGTGTGAAAGGTAGAATAATGGCTCCCCTAAAGATGTCCACATCTTAACCCCGTAACCTGTGACTATTACCTTACACAGCGAAAGTGACTATGCAGATGTGATTGAATTAAATGCCCCGAGTTGGGGAGATTATCCTGGATGAATCAGGAGGGCTGCATGGAATCACAAGCGCCCTTATAAGAGGGAAGCAGGAGAGTCAGAGTCAGAGGAGATGTGAGGATGGAAGCAGAATTTGTAGGGGTATGGGCGAGAAGCCAAGGAATGCAGATGGCCTCTAGAAGCTGGAGAAGCAAAATGGATTCTCTCCCAGAGTCTCATAAGGAGTGCAGTCCTTATGTGCACCTTGATCTTAGCCCAGTGAAGCTGATTTCCAGCTTCAGACCTCCAGGACTTTAATGATAATAAAGTTGTGTTGTTTTCAGCCACCAAGTGTGCAATAATTTGTTATGGAAGCCATAGGAAGCTAATACATGAGGATTGCTACATAAAGTATAGACCACACCATCCAACTTGAATTTCAGATAAACATCAAATAATTTTCTAGTATGAGTATGCTCCATACAATATTTGTGTGTCCTGTATTTTCATTTGCTAAAACTGGTAGCCCTAACCAACTTCCCCCTCCCACTCAGCCACTGCATCCCCAAAGCCCTTTTCCGGGTCTGCTCTGTTACAGTGGTATCATTGCACCTGCTATTCTGGGGTTAGTCTATGACTCAACTGAGTGAAATTGTTAAGGCCTCAGATAAATAGCTCTGAGGGAAAGTTATTATTCTATATCATTGCCTATCAATTATTTATAGTTTATAATGCAATGCCATTTGTAATGGGTAATATGTTTTTCTATTGTGTTGTAATATCATACAACTCATCAGAACAACCATTGGGGAGATGGATTGGCTTGGTGCAAATAGCAGTGCCTCGTAACAAGCTGTGTGTTTTTAAACCTGGAAATTACTGCTCTTTCTGATAAGAGGAAACTCTTCTTTGAATTCAAAGAGAGGGGTACAAGGCACCTTTTCTGACAAATTGATTTCCTGAGAAGCAGGGCAGGAACTAGGGCAAGGCAAATGTGCGCAGTGTACAAAATGTAAGGAGGCTCTCCATTTCAGGTGCCGACCCTGTACTTGGAGAATGTGAAAATGCATGCTGCTTTAAATCTTGCACCCTGGGAGACTCACTTGCCTCACTCGAGTATCGACCCTGCTAAGAAAACTCACATGAAGTCATCAATAAAAGCCAAAGCTAATCTGGCCTCTTTACATGGCTTATAGGGAACTGAGGCCCAAAATGATGGACCAGCCAAGATTCAATTTGCTTAGTGACTAGTGGACCTGGTGGTTGCTACTGCAGCATCTGCTGCATCTGCCAACACCTACCCACTGAGTTGCAGCCAGAGGCTTGAGGTTTGCACTGCCCTCCCAGCCCTGGGATCAGGCCCTGCCTCAACTGGATTAAGCAAATCAGTATAATTTTGTATCCCTGTTCCCAGTGATTGAGCACTTAACTCAGGCCTAAACCAGTAAATAGATTGTATGTTCCTGGCCACAGCAGTTAGCTCCAGGATATACATGTGGGGCAGGGTGAAGCTCATGACTTTGATTCACGGAGACAGAAAATGATTCCTCCTTCCTTTGGAGGGTGTGGAATACAAATAGAAAGTCTGGAACTGCTGCAACCATTTTATTGCCATGAGAAAAGCCAGAATGGGAATGAAAGCAATCATATATAGAAGGGAAAAGGTGAGAGAATCATAAAGGGAAGCCAGATTCTTCAACTCTCATCTAAAGGACCCACTACCTCTGGACTATTCTGTTACATGCACCAATAAATTCAGATTAATATTTAATCCAGTTTGAATTAACATATTCTGTTACTTGCACAAAAGAGGTTCCTAAGTGGACAATGACCTTAGAAAAGCCAAGTTCTACAGCTACACTGCCCCATAGAACTTTCTGCATTGATGCAACTGTTCTATATCTATGCTGTTCAATAGAGTAGCCACTACCTGCGTGTGGTTATTGAACATTTGAAATGTGGCTAATGTGACTGAGAAATGGACTTTTAAATTTCATTAATACTAATTCCTTTCAATTTAAACAGCCACACAGACCAGTGGCTACCATATTGGTCCATGCAGTCCTATAAGCTTCTTTTCCTTCATTTCATTTGTTGCCTCCTCCAGAAACCATCTCCAGATCCCTTCTTTCCTCCAGGCTCATCTTTTCTGTGATCCTATAGCAACTTAGCATTCCTCTAAAGTTGTGATTGTCTCTCTTAGAATAATGATCTTTTAGCGTGTGTATCTCCCACCTTTGGATGAGGTTTTAAAAGGCAAGGTCCATTCCTGTGGCAAGGTCCATTCCTGTGTCCAAGCACTGAGCAGGAGCATTGCCCATGGTGACTTTTGAATGGGATGATGACATCTGTGGCCCAAATGTGTACCAGATGTTGAAAGGCTTTGTAGCTTTTAAGAATGTAAGACAATATAAAAATGTTTGCTATCATTATTAGTTCTTGTTACTATTTCTGATTGTTAACCTTGATCCACTTCTCAATTTGCTGTGGGAGTCTCAGTCACTGCCCTCGAATGACTGGAAATTTGTCAAGCCTTGTGACATCTGTGACCATCAATGTCAGGCTCACTGGCTTCTTACCCTTCTGTTTTCTTTTTTTTTTTTTTTTTTCCTTGAGACGGAGTCGCGCTCTGTCACCGGGCTGGAGTGCAGTGGCGTGATCTTGGCTCACTGCAACCTCCAACTCCTCCATTCCCTGGTTTAAGCGATTCTCCTGCCTCAGTCTCCTGAGTAGCTGGGACTACAGGCACACACCACCACACCCAGGTAATTTTTGTATTTCTAGTAGGGACAGAGTTTCATCATGATGGCCAGGATGGTCTTGATCTCCTGACCTCGTGATCCGCCCACCGCGGCCTCCCAAAGCTGCCTTGACTTTCTAGCTCAAATGTCCTGTTTCCCTGATTATCTGGCTTGGTCCTCTTAGTCTGCCACCTACACACTTGTGGGTGAGAGAGGAGGAACTGGTGGACAACACAGAGCTGCAGTTAAGGCCACTGCAATTGCCAGGGTGTGCTATGTGGCTTCGGCGTGCTTAGAAGCTGGTATGGTTTGGCTGTGTCCCCACCCTGCTCTCATCTTGAATTGTAGTTCTCATAATTCCCACATGTTGTGGGAGGAACCCAGTAGGAGATAATTGAATCTTGAGGCCAGTTTCCCCTATACTGTTTTCACAGTAATGAATACGTCTCAAGAGATCTGCTATTTTCATAAGGAGTTCCCCCTTTCACTTGGCTCTTATTCTCTCTTGCCTGCTGCCATGTAAGACATGCCTTTCGCCTTCCACTATGACTTCCACTATGAGCCTCCCCAGCTCCCATATGGAACTGTGACTCCATTAAACCTCTTTTTCTTTTTATAAATTACCCAATCTCAGCTTTGTCTTTATTAGCAACATGAGAACAGACTAATACGGAAGCCTCCTCCTCAGGATGTGCTTCCCGATTGATTCCAGGCCTTTAAACCAGAGGAATTCATCAAATTCATTCATCCCCTTAACAAATGTTATTGAGTTTCTAAAAAGTATCAAGCATGTGATGAGGCACTGGGGTTCTGTCAGTGAAAAAGACAAAGTTTCTGTCATACTGCAGTTTACATTCTAATAGGGGAGACAGACAGAAATAATACACTATATAAATAAATGGCTGCAGTAAAGAACAATAGAGTGTGAGAATAGAGGGGATGCAGGCAGATAATTGCAGTGGTCCAGAAAAAAGCAATGGTGACAAGGTCCAGAGTCATGGCAGGTGAGACAGTGGAGTGTTATCAGATTTGAGACCAGGAACTTCTTAAGAGTCCTTTTTCTTTTGCCCTTGGTCTCACTCCTTGATTTATTCCAGCTCTGCCAAGATCAGATCTTTGTCTTTACTTGCCCCCACCCATTCTCAGATACCCTCTGTACCTTTACAACTAATATCCTGTTGGTTCTTTCGAAGGAATAACTTGTACTCAGCTTCTAGGGTTCTAGGCTTTTCCACTGGAATAACATTTTCTCCTAGCTGAGTCCACTGTCCAATTAATGATGAATTAAGAATTAAAATTTAGGAGATACAAGTCACTTCTCCTCTCTGGATCTGTTTCTTCCTGTGCAAAACGAGATGTTGCACAACATAATCTCTTGTGCCCCTTCCAATTTAGTATTTTATAATTATAGCCTAGGTTTTGAAGAATAAAAATATAATAAGAGGAGGGAGAAAGAAAGGGAAGAAGAGTTGGGGGAAAAGAAAGGGGAAGAAGAGGAGGAGGAGGAAAAGCAGGGGAAAGGGGAAGGGAGAGGGAGAAGAAAGAAAGGGAGGGAGGGAAGAAAGCTATTTGTAAGGCCAATTTAAAAATTCATTGCCACAATAAATACTTCGGTGTGAGGCTGTAGAAATTGGCAAAATGAAAAAATCCTGGCATGTAAACCCACAGCTGAGTCCTAGGCTAAGAGAAGCGTCCCCTACCTCCTGCACTTCCCGATCCCTATCCCATTAGCATTTCTGAAATGCTTGGAAAGATGCTCCCTAGCAGGGTGGAGTCAGGAGCCCGCTGTCTTCCTTTCTCATCTAATCTGAGCATAAACTGGTGCTTTGGGCTGTGGAGCGGATTTATCTCTCCAATCTGTTTCTGCCTGTCCTGTCTTGAGGTGCACTAGGCAGGGATCTCAAGTGCGTCCTTGGCCTGCAGTGGGGACTTGTGCATCTGAAGGAGCAATCAGGCGGGTGGCCTGGGGCAGCCTGCTCCATAACGCTGCCCTCATTCCCAAGACCAAGACTGAATGCCAATTACTCAAATCCCATTAATGGCTTTCTGCTTCACTCATTACCAAGAGTTTTTCATATCTTCTGGTGTTCAGGAAAATATTTCTATTTTCAGGAGAAGCAACTCTGCCTTATACTCGAAAATTAACCAGACATACTATTATTGCTGCAAAATCTTTTCTTGTATTGCATTTTATTTAGGCTTTTTTTTTTTTTTTTTTTTTTTTGAGACGGAGTCTTGCTCTGTCGCCCAGGCTGGAGTGCAGTGGCGTGATCTCGGCTCACTGCAAGCTCCGCCTCCTGGGTTCATGCCATCCTCCTGCCTCAGCCTCCCAAGTAGTATTTAGGCTTTTAAAAATACTTTATTTATGCAGTTTGAATCAGGGGTATTTTCTGGCTTAAAGGTTAGTAGAGGATTACAGAAGATTCAAAATTTCAAAGATTCTCTAAGGGGGAAGTGATCTATTCCAATATGGGCTTATATTCCAGGAAGAAAAAAAAAAAAAAGTGTACTCCCAGAAAGATTTGTCCGGGAAATGACTGCAAATGAGAAAACTCGCTCAGATGTGAGAAATGATACTGCCCTGGACTTTCAGGCTGGGTCCTAAGAATTACGACATGGATGTAAAGAAGATTGCCACGAGTCGCCCGCTTGCCTGCTCCTTAAGATGCTTGAGGTCCCCAGTGAAAGCTGAGAAACATGAAATTACTTCTGAATGTGCCCACAGACAGGACAGTGTAAACTGTAATATCGGAGAAAAAGACCTGCTGCAGACCTCCCTGACGCAATCCCAAATGGGTTTTACAGTCATGTGGCAGGATAGAGTGAGCCTAAATCTAAGGCTGAGGAAGCTGAGGCTCAGTAACCCCAGTTTGATCAACTTGAGTCAGCAAGCTCAAAACTGGTGAAAGCCAGATTTTCTTATTTTTTTCTACCCAGGCCTTCTACAACAGGTCTCTACAAACTAGTGTCTTTTATGACCCAGTGCTGCTTTCTGATTGGGAACATACCAAGTTCAAGGTGCCCATAGAGTCCTACATAGTATTCATAATAGGAATAATGACATTTTCCATGCGAGGAAAACATGTATCTTACAATGCACTTTCACACTTAGTGTCCCACTTGACCCTTACAACAACTTCATGGGGGTAAATATTTCTTTCCATGTTTATGAATAAAG